>NW_021628251.1:409862-416411 GCF_900005855.1 Plasmodium gallinaceum | reverse complement strand
AAAACACAATTTTTTTTTTTTTTTTTTTTTTTTGCCTTTTTATATATTTAACATAATGAAAGTAATAAAATGTTTTAGTAATTGGTATAAAACAAATTCATTAATAAATTTTTTTTATGAATATTAATTTTTTCTGTATGTACAATTTTTAAATATATAATAATAAAAAAATGTTAAAAATTATTATTAATTATATAATCAATGTCTGATTTAGAAAAAGGGTAAATTATTTATTTCTTTCAAAAAAAAATAAAAAAGATTAAAATAGTAAGATATTTAAATTAAGAAATTATTAAGTAAAACTTTATTTTAAAATACTTTATACTGTTAGTTTTTATAATATTAATATTTAACATATGATTTGACCCATTATAATATTTATATTAGATATATTTAAAAGAAAAATTTGGCAAAAAAATTTACACACAAATATTAAGGAAAAATATATCTGCACGAGTAAATGTTATTTCATTAATATGTATACAATATTTTAAATTAAATTATATAAGAATAACTGAAAAAATTTCTAAAAAAATAAAAGTAGTTCTCTTTTGATAGCAAACTATTAAAATGTATTATTTTTTTCTTTTTTATTACTTTCATTTTGTTATATATTTATAATAAATATATATATATATATATATATATATAAAATAATTTTTTCTACATTTATTTTCAAATTCAAAATTTGTTTTTTCTACAAAAATATATATTCACGTTTTTTAAAAAAAAAAAAAATATATATATAGATATATTTAAATAGTATGAATAAAGGATAATAATCTATAATAATTTTTACGTGTTCTATATCAGCTAAGTTTTAAAATTTAACATTTTTTACCAAACATCATTTATTAATGAAACATTCGGATATAAAAATTTTTGTTAAAATTAAAAGATTTTAGTACATCATTACATTTGTATTTTTTAAATTTTTTCAATAACTATTAACACATTTTTTTCTTTTAATAAAATTAAATATTTTTCATTTATATAAATGAATTTTTTTTAAAATTATTTATTATAATAGTAAATAATCACCCAAAGAAAATCTTAAAAAATAACCTTTTATTTATGTTTTTAATATATATATATACTCCGTCTATAAATTAGGTTAATATTTTAACTATATATCTTTTTAAGTTACGTATTAACATATGTTTTATCAAAAAAATTAAAGTTTAAAAAAAACTATCCATATAAAATTTACTTTTTAATATATAAATATATTTTTAATATTAAGATTAAGTCTTTTGTTTTCTTTTTCTCTTAAGTACTATATTTTAATGATAAATGTTGAAATAAATTCATAAAAAAAAAAATGTATATTCACAAATATAAATGTATATTTATCACATACATATTAAAAATACGTATGCATGCATAATATGTATGTGTATATATATAAAATTATTTTTAAAGATATAAACACAATTGAGCAATAAAAAAAAAAAAAAAATTTAATAAACAAAATAAATTAAAAAAAATACAGTGTGTTAAATATACTAGATATTTATAGATTTTAACTATTTTTTAGTGAAAAAATTAACTAAATAAGTATGTCAAATAATGACAAAATGAAGAAAATATAAAGGTTATTAATTACTCTTATATACAATAAATTTAAATTTTCAAGTGATAGTTTAGAATTTCACGTTAATAATTAAAGATCACTATTTTTCATAATTTTAAATAATATTCCTCAGTTTTTTTTTTTTTTTTTTTTTTTTTTTTTTTTTTTTTTTTTGGGGATATTATGAAAATGTAAAATTTTTTTTTTTTTTTCATATAAATAACAATCACTATGAAATATAAAATAAAATATTCTTTATATGTTCTAGATGCATATTTTTAAAGTAAATTTAAACAGAAAAAATATAAATTATTCGTTATGATATATTACAAAAAAAAAAAAAAAAAAGTTGATATATGTTATTTTTTTTTTTTTTAAACTTATTTTTTTTTTTAATATTTTATACCTTTTTTTTTTTTTTTTTTTTTTTTTTATTATACCTAACAATATATAGTAAATATGTCCATGATATTTTATGTTTCTTCTATTTTTTTTTTGTTGAATACAATATCATGTATAAATTTACAAATTGGAAATCAAAAATATCAATTGAGCACTAATAAAATTAAAAGTGATTTATTAGATTTTTATAGTACTTTAAATATTTTAAAGTCAGAAAAATATTTAAAAGACAGTATTAAAAAAATTAATTTATACACAAAATTAAGGAAAAGATTATACAAAGATAGATTAAGTATCTATGCTAATATTAGTGTAAAAGAAAAAGAAGATGTACCAATTAAAGTTACCGAAGGAACAGAAAAAAAGGTAGAAAATGAGAAGAGGGATATTATTGATCAAGCATTTATAAATAATTTTATGTTATTCAATAAAAGCAATTTTTTTTGTATTGATGAATTAGGGATAGATATTAATGTTCCTTTGTTAAAGAATAGTAATTTTGGTGCAAATATAGTTTACCAATTACCAAAGGTAATTTATGTAAATGCCTATGCAAATGCATATAATTCTATTATTAAGGGAGAATTTAATACAATAGACATTGTAAAAAGAATAAGTTTTTTTCAATTTTTTGAAAATTTTTATATAAATGCAAATTATGATTTTAAGAATAAAAAAGCTCTTTTAAATTTAGAAAGTAAGTTTTACGAATATTACAACAAATTTGGTGACAATTTTAGTTTTAATAATAAAATAATTCTTCAAAGGGATAGCAAAAATCAATATGATGGTTCAGTATGTTTATCCTTAAAATATAATAATAATGTTTTTACTCCTATTTTTAATTTTAAAGACAAGTATTATTTTATAAAACATATCTACTTATAATAAAAATAAATCTTTTTAACATATACACATTATATATATATATATATATTTTTTTTTTTGTTTGTATTTCAGATCTTATGAATACTCATATGATAATTTAAATGCTAACAGAAAATTTAGTGTAAAAATAGACAAAGACAGAAATGTTCATTTTAACTATTTATCTTTTGATAGAGTGAATGATTACAATAAATATTTTTTATTTTTTAATTTTATATTCTCCAATCCAATGCAGTCAATAATAACATTAAAACGAGAATTTATTTTTTAATATCTTGTAATTCAAATATACATTAAAAAATTATAAAAAAATCTTTTAATTTGAATTATATAATTAAAATTCAATAAAAATAAAAATATATATATATACAAACATAAAAAGTTAATTATGCTGGCATAAATGAATATTAATAAATTTACATATTTAAAAAAATTTTTTTTTTTTCTTTTTTTGTCATATCTGACATAAACATTTTAGATTTAATACATTTTTTTAATTACTCCATATACATATTTTTTTTTTTTTATAATATTTGACAACTTTTTTTTGCATTTAGTATTTTTTTTTTTTAATTATTATATATATTTATCTTTTGTTTTTTAAATGTTTAATAAATTAAAAAGTATTTTATTTATATAATTTATATGCTTATTATTTTTTGTTCTATGCATTTACATACATAATGTATTAATTTTGAAAAAAAATTTATACTAAAGTGTATTTAAATTATTATCCACTTTATGTAATTTTTTAATGAATATTGTTATACCATTTCTATTTCACACATAAAAATATTTTGAATATTATAAAATGGAATAAATGAAAAAGTTTTTTATAAAAATTATGAGTTATTTTTAACTTTTTACATTTTATTTTTTAGTTTTTTATTAATTTTTTTTTTTTTATATATTCAATTATTTTTACACTAACATTTTTCGATGCCATTTATGAGTATATTATAAACATAAAAAAATATGTATTTTTTTTTTTTTTTTTTTTTTTTTTTTTTATAATTCTGTTAATTTTTACTAAATTCTATATTTATGAAATTCTTTTATGAATTTATATATATTAAAAAAAAAAAAATTATTTCTTTTAGCAGAGATTTTATGTGAGGTATAAAAACATATACTCACTGTATATTTTAAACAAATGCTATGAAAAAATCCTATATATGTAAGAATAATCCTTTTTAAGTTTATAAATAAATTTATATATTTGGTAGAAGTTTTAATATAAAAGTTTCATAATAATCATTAAGTAAATATTAAAAATTAAAAAGAAAATGAAAAATTTAACAAAATATATAATTAAAAGGAAAAAAAAAAAAAAAATATATATATATATATATATTATGTATATAAGTTATTAAATTTATATAAACAAATATTTTTATATATGTACATGTACATAATTATTAGATTATTTGTACAATACTTTTTTTTTAAATTGGTTCTTGTAGTTCTAGTGGTTTTCCTTTATTAATTTGTCCCCATCCAATTAAACGCCAATGTTTATCAACTCTCCTACTTAAAGCTATTTTATCTCCAATTTTTGTACACACAGGTCCAGTTAATTCAAGTTTGGCTAGCTCTGTTTTAATACCTGTAACTCTACATCCAATAGAAGTAGATCCTATATTGATCATAAGAAATTCTCCATTTTTTAATTTGGCTACTTTTGTATTTTTTTCTCCATCTTGCGATTTAACACCTAATAATCTTCTTAATAAATAATATGATATTTCAATTTCTGCAAAGCAATCTGGTAATTTATTTAAATGACCAATAACTTGACCAACTAATCTATCAGCTCTTGTTAAAATTGGATCAATTCTTGTTCCAACTCCAATTAACCCTCCTGGTACAGCATATTTTAAATTATTATTTTCTGCAAACATCGTTAATATTTGTGATATAATAGGTCTGCAAGTAATTTCTCCTTTTTCATCTTTTGATATTATACCTGGTCTTATTTCAATTTTATCACCTACTTTTAAAACTCCATGTAAAATACTTCCACCAGCAACTCCCCCTTGTAATGTTTCAATATCTTCACCTGGTTTATTAACATCGAAGGATCTAATGACGATCATATGGGGAGGAGATATAAAATCTCTTTTTGGTATACTTATCTGTGTAACTATATATTCACATACAACATCAATATTATATTTTAAAACTGCACTAATAGGGATAATAGGTGCACTATCTGCAGCTGTACCCGAAACAAAATTTCTTATTTCTTCTTGTTGTTTTAATGCTTGTTCTTCTTTAATTAACTCTACTTTGTTTTGCAAAATTAAAATATGTTTTAATCTCATAATTTCAACAGCAGCTAAATGTTCTGATGTTTGTGGTTGCGGGCATGATTCATTACCAGCGACTAATAAAAGTGCTGCATCCATTACTGCTGCACCATTTAACATAGTAGCCATTAATATATCATGACCTGGACAATCAACAAAAGAAACATGTCTTAATAACTTCATTTTATGATTACAATTTTCACGAGGGCACATCGGATCATCTTCTTTACTACTTTCATATGATTTATAGCATTCTGGTGGTCTACATTCAGGATTTGTGCATTTATATATTTTAGCATTTGCATATCCTAATTTTATAGTAATATTTCTTTCTTTTTCATGTTTAAATCTAACTGTATGAACACCTGAAATCGCATGAACGAGTGTTGATTTTCCGTGAGCAACATGACCAATAGTACCCAAATTGATCGTGGCTTGTCTGCTAATTACATCTTCACTTAAAGGAGTCAATTTAGTTACATCTAAGTTTTCTAAATTTTGTTCAGCTAATTTATCTTTCTCATTAATATTCATTTTAAATTGGAAAAAAAAAAAAAAAAAATAAAATAAAATAAAACAATACAAAAAGAAATATTATAAAATTAACATAAATAAACTAAATTAGTTAATTTTAAATAGATTAAGTAAATTAAATTATTTTTTTATAAAAATAATAGATAAAACTTTAGGTTACTTCTTCATTAATTGTTATTTTATCTATTTTTGAATTTTGATTTTTGATTCGATATAATTATCAAGTTTCCTTTTTTTTTTTTTTTTTTTTTTTTTGTATACTTAGAATCTAATTATCCTAATAACGTAGGTTTACTTATAAGATTTTAAATATATGTTATTCTGTATATTTATTATAAGAAATATTCATTATAATTCTTAAAAAAGATATTTTCTATTAAAAATATTTTATGTTGATATTATTTCACATTAATAATTATTTACATAAACAACGTATTAAATTAATAATATTTTTTCTACTGATTATATTTGATAATAACAATTTTTTCTATTAATATCATTTAATATGAATTGTGTTTTATTATTTAGTATATTTTTCTCTAAAATTATAAAAATTATTGTAGGTTATATTCGCCACATGTATATGCTATTTATAGTTTTTGTTTTATCAAGATTCTTTTTTCATTCAAATTTGGTTTTATAATATTCTGTACTTGCTTTCCGTATTTACGCTGTTTTGTGTTTATGATTTTAATTTTTAAAGTATTTTATATTTACTATTATTTTGTTTTTAACACATCTAAATCTTATATATCATGATTTTGTTTGATTTTTATATTCATTCTATAAATTTTATATTTTATCTTACAATTTTTTTTTTTTTTTTTTTTTTTTTTTTTTTTT
>NW_021628251.1:373473-408862 GCF_900005855.1 Plasmodium gallinaceum | reverse complement strand
AAAAAAAAAAAAAAAAAAAAAAAAAAGAAAAAATATACAAAATTTGACTTTTAATTTTTGTATTCTTTATTTTATTTTATTAATTTATTATTAAAAAAATGAATTTTATAATATAATAATATTGAAAAACTTATTTAATTTATATTTATTTAAACTATATAAGAGCTTTATTTAAATACACATGAAATGAGCATGGTCCTATAAATTAAATGTTATTGTATTTATTGCTATTATACCACTGTCATCATTATTGTAGTTGTTTTTATTAGTATATATTTAATTATATATATAATTTGATAACGAAGTTATATTTAAATGATTAAAAATTTTATATTTTTAAAACTATTTTTTTTTTTTTTTTTTACAAATATATTTATAAGTTACACTCATAAATCAAACAAAACTATATAATAATTTTTAGTAATAAAAATACATAGGTATTAAAGTAACTCACAATTTATAAAATAAAATCAACATTTATACTTTTATTATGGCATTAAAATATTTCTTATTATTATCATATTAAGTTCCTTTTTATAATAAATTACCCTATATGAACAAAAGAATTAAATATTTTGTTTGTATATATTTTGTACTCTTGAATTTAAACTAAAAAATATTCTTAAAGTTATATTTTTTATGCTTCTTGTAAAATACAAATAAATATATATAAAAAGGATATAAAGAAAAAATATGAAATTATATTTTTATGTTAATTTTATATGAAGAAAAGTTATTGAACATTATTAGTATTTTATTAAAAAATAACAGAACTTTACACTTATTTTAAGAATTATAGATTAACAATTTTTTTTTTTTTTTTTTTTTATGTAATTAAGAGAAAAATAATTAAGAATCAATCTTCTTTTTTTCTTATTTTGTAAAATTATTTTTTTTTTTAATAATTATAGTTCATGGAATAAATATTTTAACAATTAATATTATAAAATAAATTGTGTAAATGAAAATATATTGAAAATTTTCAAACATTATAAATTAAATTACAAATAAATTAAACGTAAAATATGAGTATAAAATAGATATATATATTATGTTTTTAATTATACAACGATACTTTATTAAAATATATAAAAAATCAATATAATTATATATACTTGATATATTTTATCTAAAATTCTCAAAAATGATAAAAGTATAATCATATAAAATTATATATTTAATTAAGGTATTTTTTTTTTTTTTTTTTTTTTTTTACAAAATGAATAAAATTGCATACTTGAGAAAGTTTATATCTAATAATTTTTTTTTTAAGAATATGCTAATAGCAGATATGAAAATAAAAAAATCTTGCATAGTAGAAAATTACGAAAAGAATGTTAGAAAGAGTGACTTTATTTGTAGCAACTTAAATATAAGAAAAGAGAATGAAATTAAAAATCATTCTTTCTCTTTTTTTTTTAATAGTGAATTTTTAATTGATAAAAAGTTTCTAAATAAAAAAAAGGAAGAAGTATTATGCTTTTGGAACAGGAGCCCTGGTGCTAGATATCCTAAAAAGGTAATGTTTTTATTTGAATTTTTTGTAATACATTTTACAACATACTTATAATTTTATTATATACATTATATGAATTTAATTATTTTTAAAAAAAAAATTATATTTTCTATTATGATACTTCATTTTTCTTAGGCTAACAATGGAGCACGTCCTGATTGTCGTTCTGTTAGAAAAATTAGAAAAAGGCTGAAAACAGGCAAATAAAATTATTATTATTTAACCTATAAATAATTTTTGAATATAAAAAAAATTCGCAATAATAAATTATAATATTATAACATAATTATATATATATGTTTTTAAAAAAAAAAATTTTTAATTATTTTCAAGTTATTAATTTTGAATTTAAGAATTTTATGTCTGTTTCAATTTTAGTTTTTGTATATTTTTAACATAAATATAACACAGAAAAAAAGGATTAAATAAGTAAAACAATTATAATAATATTAATCTATTTAAAATTACAGTTATTTCTAATATGAAGAAAATTTATTTTAAAATTTAAAAGATTCCTTATGTTCAATATTATTTATATTAAGAACAAAAATTTTTAAAATTTCATTACAGTATTTGTATTATAAATAAATCTAATAAATTATATCTATATTTATGTAGATACTTATTCTTTTTATAAAAAATATATATGCAATATGTTAATAATATAAAATTTATTAAAATGTATTTCTAAAAATTAAAAATAAAAGGGCCTATATTTATACTAAATGATAATACAAACAAAATCAAAAAAAAAAAAAAAAAAAAGTATATGAATTATGAAAATAAATGGTTGTATGAAATATAAAAGGAATATTAAAACAATAAAAAAGAGTGTGATAATTATTTATTATTTTTATAAAGATAACATGTCATGTGGAAAAAAAAAAAAAAAAAAACCTTAAGAATGTATAAATATATTTTAAAACTATTTAAAATTCATTCATTTTCTTATTGCATAATTTAATTTTACTATTTGTTAAAAACATACAAAATGATGAAATTTATTTAAAGAATTATTTACGCATATTCAAATCTTTTAACATAAAAGCTAGTTTTATTTTTGGTAAAAAAATTAGACTTCTTGAAATAAAAATAAATATATAAATAGTATATGAAATTTTTTATTTTTATTCTTTTTTTTTTAAAGAAAATTTATATAAAATATTTAAATAAATAGAGTATAGAATCAAATTAAAATAACATTTTTATATATATTAAAAAGACAATTATAAAATACTTCATAGTTAAGTAAAAAATAAAAGATTTTCCTTATGAACATGAAAAAAAAATTACATTTATTTATAAAATATTGGAATAAGTGTATGAATATATATATTAAAAATAGTAATATATTATTTAGGATATATATTTTTTTTTTTTTATGTTAATTTCATGTAATAACAACTGCATTCCTTTGCATTAAAAGAAACAAAAATTCATATAAAGAAAATTTTTTTTTAAAAATACAGACAATGAAGAAAAAAAAAAAAAAATTATTATTATTAAATTAAAAGATAAATATTGAGGTTATTCAACATTTTTTTAAACATATTATACTTAGCAAGCTAAATTATTTAACATGTATAAATTTATTAATACTCAATGTTTTGATTTCATAATTTTGAATAAAAATTAAAAATTCATATTTCATTTGCTACCATTAAAAAAAAACACACTATAAAATTTTTTATGAATACTTATAATTTTAAAATATACTTTAATTAGAAAAAAAATATACATATATACATTTATTTATACTTTTTTTTTCTTTTAAAATTAGAATAGAAAAAAAATATATACTTTATAAAGTTTAAATATATAAAATGTTTAAGATTTTAACTATTTTATTTCTATCATATCATAAAAATAACTTTTTTATTTTTTATAATTATTTAATTGAAATAAAAGAATAAATTTTATTGAAAAATTGTATATATTAAAAAAAAAAATTAAGAAAAAACTACTGCATAAAAGTCAGAGATATTCTAATAATAAAGCAAAAAAATTCTCCCATGAAAGGAAAATTTAATTATTAAAATTTTAAAAAATATAGCATTTAAAGGATTATTAATAAATAACATTATTTACATATAAATTTTTATATTCATAAAAGAAAAAAAACTTTTAATTACTATATAAAATTTTATTCATAATAAAGAACAACATATACAGTTTTGTTATATCTCCTTCATATAGTATTTTATATAAAAAATTGAATTATAAAAATTACATATTTTAATATTGTTATTTTTATTAAGTTAAATATTCATTATTTTTATTTTTTTTTTTTTTCTTAAAATTTTACACAATTTTTAAGAATATAGCTTCTTTTGTTTAAAAAATTTTAAACAAAATAGTATTCATAGTTATTCATAAAATAACTTTACCTTATTAAGAAAAAAAAAAACGTTACACAAATAAAATGATTAATAATAACTATTCTATCGAAAAAATTTCATATATGTAAGTATAATTATAGTGAATTTTTATCATGTAATAAATAAAAGAAAAAAGTTTTTATATATATATATATAAGTAGGAATGTTCTGAATAAATTGAAACTTATTTTAATATTAAAAAAAAAAATATATAGAAAAAAAAAAGGAATAAAAAAAAAAACCTAAAGTATTATTTTCACATTAAAAATGCATAAATAAATCGTCTTTATTAATTTAAGAAATTATATAACTTTAATTATATTGTTCTTTTAGTATAAAAAATAAATAATCTTTTATTATAAAAATTTATGTTTTAAATGAAGAGACATTATATAATAATTATCTAAAAAAAAAAATATACTAATTTTACATTATTTCTTTAAGTGAAATTGTATGAATAAAATTAATAAAATATATTTTAACCAGTACTTATTTATAAAAAGTGCAATTTAGTTAAAATAATTTATATAAGAATAAAATTTATAGTTAAAATTCCTATTGTTAAATATAAATGAAATAAAAGAAGGATATAATTTTTTGTAAATATAGAAATAATAAATATAATAGTTATAACAAGGATTATTAATATATACGTTGATAAAACTATAAAAACTATAAATATAAAAACAAAAATTAATATGTTTTTTTTAACACAAAAAAATAATATTCACTATTTTAATAATTTTTTGTATATTATAATATTTTAATATTAAAATATTTTTATTTATTATATAAACTATAGAAGAACAATAAAAAGGTATGGAAATACTTATTTATAATAAAAAGAATTAGGTAATGAAAATAAAATAATTAAGAAAAATAGAAAGACTACTATTATATTACAAAAAGAAATATTCTAAACATGAGTAAATCTATTATTTATTAAAATATAAGATCATTCTTCAAAAAATATCAATTTTTTCTGAAAATATTTTTACATTTCATTTTTAAAAGATTAATATAAAATTCATTTTTACTGAATTATACAATGTTTTTTTTTTTCTTAATAATATATGATATACCATTATTACTTTATTTTATATTAATATATTTTTTCTATTTGTTTAGAAATTATATTAACATTCTAGAAATTTTAAGTTAGTGAAATTTCTTAGTTAAGTTAGACAAAATTTTATTATAAATTACTTTTTGTTAATTTATTCAAATTAAAGAGAAAAAAAAAATTTTAGATATTAAATAGTTTTTTTATTTATTTAAAATATTTATGAAATATAATAATTATTACTATGATTTTATAATTTTTTTTTTAGCAAATTAAAAATGCAGTGTATAAATTTATTTTAGTAAGACACAGTTTCAGAAATAATCTATATATATAATATATATATATATATATATATATATATATATATCTTAATTATAATTTATTTTTTTTCGTAAAGTAAAATCATATAATTTTATAATAAATAACGAATTTAAATATTTTTAAAATAAAATTTAACGTAATTTTTATAAAAATAATTATATAATTGTCATTTCCTTCTAGTAAAAAAATTTAATGTCTTTAAATAACATTTTTTATTATATATACACTCTTAATACTATATATTATTGTAATTTTTCTAATAGATATAATTTTTTTTATTAGATATTACAATGAAGATTTATTTAAATTAATTATTTCTTCTATATTATAAAATTACATTGAGTAATTCATATTTTTAGCAAATAAAAAATTGTTATTAATAAAAAAACTATAGTTAAAGCAGTTCATAATATTATTTTTCTTTTTTCTTTTTCTAATTCATTATATAAAAATAAATACATTATAAATACCTCATGAATTTTTTTTTTCAATTGTTTATCAGAAAAAAGTCATAATTTATACAACAACAACAACAACAAAAAAAAAAAAAAAAAAAAAAAAAAAAAACTTAAATATTAAAATTTGTTGTGAAATTATTATTTTTTTTTCCTTATAAAAATTTCTATATATAATTATACAAATAAATATATTATATACAAATATACATGTATACCAAAAATTGTAAAAATAAGGTAACAAAAATTTTTTATTTTGTATTAAAAAAGTAAAATAAAATATAATATATATAAGTTAAAAAATATAATTTACTTTTTAAAAAGCTATTCAAATATGTAATATTGATTTGGTGTAACAAAAAATTTTATAGAAACAATTGTTTATAAAAAGTACGAATTATATACTTAAATACATTGTAATTATATTTATAGAACATAAAAAAAAATTCCATAAAAATTTACAAAAAAAATTAAAATAAAATACTTATAAATAGTATTTAAATTAACAATGTACCTACCTACCTACAAATATTTTTATTAGTTAATCATGTATATATTTATTAATCCATATATATATATAAATGAACTTACAATATACTAAAAAATTAAAAACAAAAAAAAAAAAAAAAAAAAACCACATTTAAAAAAGGTTTAAAAATGAAAGATGCTACTATAAATACAATACAATACAGTCTTTCATAAGTAAAAATGTCAAAAATAATATAATGATTCAGTTTTTTTTCGAAAATTATTTTATAAAAATTTATTCAAGTAAAATCTTCTTAATTTAAATAATCATTATCTTAGAATTTCAATTACATATATTTAGGTAAAAAAATTATCTGCTAATCAAGAATTAAAGTAGACGTTCAAATAATAGGTAATTTCTATTTAGGTGACCTTCATATCGAATTAATATTAATTTAGCATAATCTTGACGAATTTGATTGAAAAATTTCTTTATAATTCCTTTATATTTCTTTATAATTTTTTGAACTTTTTTTCCATTTTTGCTTTTGTTCTCTATAGGTAGTGATGCATCTAAATCATCTGAATGTGCAATTAACTCCATTTTCATTTTAGATAGAACTGATGATAATTCTTTTTTTTTAGATTCAAAGAAGTCATTAATAATTTGAGGCATAGTTCCTCTTTCTAGCTGAGCATGAGCAAATGATTTTACAGAAGCATCTTCATATTTATCAGGTTTAGATTTTTTTGATTTTCCCTTCTTCTTTCCTTTATTTAAGAGAGCATTAAAATGAAAATCTTTCAGTATATTATTTCTTGGAATAATTTTCATTAACATTTTCATTCTATCATGAATTTTTCCTATAACGCTATTGTAAACACTTACATTTGAAATACATGAATTATATAATTGAACATAAGTTCTTACATTTGCAATCATTTCTCCCATTGCTCTGAAGTAATCGTTATCTCTCACAAAGTTGTTACACAAATCCCTTGTTGCAATTTCTCTAAGATGAAATGATATAATTTCCATATTATCTCTAAGTATACGTATTTTATGAATAGTTAAATTGAAATCTTTTTTAATTTTATTAAATATTCTTGTAACCATTCTCTTGTTACTAAAACTTAATCCAACTTGAATTAAGTGTAATTTTTGCGTTACAACAGAAAGTAATTTTTGTATATTTTCTGGTTGTTCTTCATCATTGTCATATATTAAAGATTCAATATAACATGTTATTGATTTTTCCATATATTTTTTATAGTTAGCATTATAATTTCTACTACCTTTTCCAACTGCATCTTTTAAATCTTTATTTTTAAGTAGTATGGCTAACTTACTTGGATTTAATAAGCAAAAATTCAAACCGTCAAAATTCTTTGCTTCTTCTTTTGTTACGGTTAATCTATCTGCCAATGTAATATAATCAACACCTGGAGCATACTTGATAAGATCTCTTTGAAATATAGAACTATCCAAATCATGTATACCAAAAGTACCAACCATAGATCCTTGACCCGTAACTATATTACTTAATTTACTATCATAAATTCCTAAATCTTTAAAGCATTGATTTGTATTTTCCATACTATCTCTTGCTGATTCTTCATAATTTCTAAAAATTTCTAATTGATCCATTATGGAATGTAAATTATCAAATAAAAATTTTTTTTCTGGGCAACTAAATAAATGGGTTTTTACACCTGATTCATATTTATTTGGAATTTCTTGATCTCTCATTACAGTTTGCTTATCCAAAATTAAGTCATCTGTAAATTTTATATTTTTGGAAAGTTGATCATCTTGTTTATCAGGTTTATCAGATTTATCAGGTTTATCAGATTTATCTGATTTTTTAGATTTATCAGGTTTATTAGATTTATCAGGTTTATTAGATTTATCAGGTTTAGCAGTTTTACTTGAATCAGGTGATTTCTTAAATGGATTTATTCTATTAAGAAATGCAGCTAATCTACTTTTATTCTTTTCTCCACCTTCTTCATCTTTTGTCTTAAACTCTTCATCTAATATTTTATTATATTTATCCTCTATTGTTTTAGCTCGTGCATCAATTATATCCGTCACACTATACACATCATCTTCATAAGGAGAGCTTCTACCTGAGTCCATGTATGCTCCAGTCATTTTATGTGTATTTGCAAAATTTGGACCCCATATAGGTTGTTGTCTTGTTAAAACACTTGGATGATATGCACCTTCTCCTCCAAATCCCATTCCATCATCTTGACCTGTTGGTTCGGATCCAAAACCCTTATGAGACATCATTTTCTTTGGATCATAAATGGTATATGGTCCAGTATTACTTGGAATAGTAAATGGGTTATATTCATCATCATGTGTTTTTAATAATCCTGGAGTCGTAGGTTGCTCCTTATCACTATAATCAGGAAATGTTCCATCACTAATTTCGTCCGTAAATGGATTGTATTCACCTTTTGCATAAGTTTTAATTACAGGTTTATGTTGTATTACGCTACCGTCAGCTTCTTCAAATGGGTTATAAGAAGCATGTGATTGTATTATTCTCTTTGGAGGTTCAAGCTCCAAATGATCTTGAGATTCTTCAAATGGGTTATAAGAATCATGTGATTGTATTATTCTCTTTGGAGGTTCAAGCTCCAAATGATCTTGAGATTCTTCAAATGGATTATATGCAGCATGTTGTCTTGCACCTGTCTCTGGAGGTTCTTCAAATGGATTATATGAAGCTTGTTGTCTTGCACCTGTCTCTGGAGGTTCTTCAAATGGATTATATGAAGCTTGTTGCTCTGCACCTGTCTTTGGAGGTTCATGCTGCCTTTCACCTTGAGGTTCTTCAAATGGATTATAAGAATCGTGTTTTATGGATGGCTGTCCAATATTACCTCCCATACTACTTTCACCTTTTGCATTTTCATTATCAAGTAAAAATTTCCAAGGTCCATACATATCATCTTCACTTTTAGGATTTGTACGTTGCTCTTTATTATCTGGATTGCTAGTACTTAAATCAACATTTCCACTAGCTTGTGAACCATACATATTTTCGTCTGTTCCTTCTGCTCCTTGTGTTCCTTCTGCTCCTTGTGTTCTTTCTGCTCCTTGTGTTCCTTCTGCTCCTTGTGTTCTTTCTGCTCCTTCTGTTCCTTCTGTTCCTTCTGTTCCTTCTGCTCCTTGTGTTCTTTCTGCTCCTTCTGTTCCTTCTGTTCTTTCTGCTCCTTCTGTTCCTTCTGTTCCTTCTGTTCCTTCTGCTCCTTCTGTTCCTTCTGTTCCTTCTGTTCCTTCTGTTCCTTCTGTTCTTTCTGTTCCTTCTGTTCCTTCTGTTCCTTCTGTTCCTTCTGTTCCTTCTGTTCCTTCTGTTCCTTCTGTTCCTTCTGCTCCTTCTGTTCTTTCTGCTCCTTCTGTTCCTTCTGTTCCTTCTGTTCCTTGTGTTCTTTCTGTTCCTTCTGTTCCTTCTGCTCCTTCTGTTCCTTCTGCTCCTTGTGTTCCCTGTGTTCCTTCTGTTCCTTGTGTTCCTTGCGTTTCATTTCCATTATCATCCGTACTGTATTCAGAATCATATAAATCTTTTGCGCTTGCTACAGGGTTATAATTAGGATCTGGATTTGGATTATCTGCAGAGGTTGCACCTCCAACGACAATAGGAACTAGTTTCTTTTTTCGTGATTTTCTCCTTTTAGATTTACCTGGTTCACCTTCATTTGATCCTTCACTTGGTTGATTGCCACTCTCTAAAAATGATTCAACTAGAGAATGTTCTGATAAATCATTTAAATTAAATTTATTATTTACAGTATTCCATGAATTTTTGTCAAGTTGAAATTTATCAGTAAAAATATTATCATTTGTTAATTTTTTTTCTTGATTTATATTTATACTATTAACCAAATTATGGTAAATTAAATGAAAAAATATAACAATGTATCTTATGTAAAAAATCATTTTATCTAAATAAAAAATTGTCTAAAAATTTTATGTACATAAAATTTTAAATCTTATAATATGTAAAGACTAAAGAATAAAAATTAATCATATCCTTTAGAATACTTAAATATCAAAATAAATAAATACACATACAAGCTTTTACAATTTTTTTTATTATATTTTAAAAAAAAATTATAACTCATTACTTGTTTAAGTTTTTAAAAAAATTACATTATATTTCATAATCTGCACATATTTTTTCATTAATTTTGCATAAATTATTTATTAATTTAAATGAATTATATTAAGAAAATATTATAAATTGTATAAGTATATATATATATATGTATATATACATATATATATGTATATATATATATATTTATATATGTTTATATATATATATACATATATATATATATATATATATATATATATACATATATATATATACATAAGAATCTTTTTTATTTTTCTTTTGAGAATAAAATATTTGTTTGAATTAGTATAATTGTGCTATTAAGTGCACTTTTAATAAAATATGTGCGTTGATATCACATTAATATTTTCATTAAGAGTATTATTTAATATAATTTTTTCTTTTTTAATTATTTAAATTTTTTCCTAAGTGCTTTCTTAAAAAATAATAGGAAATTTGAATACATACTCTTTTCAAAGCACTAAAGACAATTAAAAAATGCATCTTTTTTTTTTTAAAGATAACTATCATTATAAATTTTTTTTTCATAAGTGATTATTTTATTATTTACTACAATATTAACCTATACAATTTAGAAGTGTAAGAAAATTTATTAATTTTTTTTTTTATATATTCTATAACGATCCTTTTTAATTTGTTTTCATCTACATTCTTATGCTATTAAGTGCATACTATTTTGATAAAGTTATTTTTTTTAATATATCATTTTTTATTAGAATTACGATATAATATATATTTTTCTAAAATGATGATAACAAAACAATTTTAGCAATTGTAAAGAAATGATAAATTATGTTACATTTTTTATTTTGAGTAAATTAAAATTATAAAAAAAAAAAAAATTAAATAAAATATTTTATAATAAATAATTGCCTAAAAATTTTCAAATGTGAAAAAAAAGTATTAATTATTTATAATACATTGATATCATTTTATGATTTCCTATAATTTGAATTTTTTTAATATTATAAAAACTATTACCTTTTTCAAAATTATGTATTAAAAAAATTTTAAATGAATATTTAAAATACCACTGTTAATTTAATTTACTCCATATCTTTAAAATATCTTCTTAAAATTAATTAAAGATTCTTAAATATTATTAAAAGAATTATGAAAATTTTTTCGTATGTTAAAATGTATAGATTATTTTGAAAAATATGTGTTGTAATTACATTATATAACAAAAAAAAAAAAAAAAAAAAAAAAAAAAAAAAAAAAAAAAAAAAAAAAAAAAAAAAAAAAACTGATAAATGTGTATAAAAATAAATACAGAATTATTTAAATAAATATTTTTAAAATGTTATTAAAAAAATACTTACTATAAAATAATCAATGTTAAATCCTTCCTAAAAATTAATATAAAAAATATATCATATTCCATTTTAAAATTTTAAATCATAATGATGTAAAATAAAATTATTTTTTTTTATATAATACATAACTTATAATTCATTTATTCAATTTCTTTTGTACAAATCTAAATATTTTATAACAAAATAATTATTAGCAAATTATTAATGTTCTTTAAATATTAATTACATTTTAATAAATTATTTAATTCTTGATTTGATTTGATTTTATTTTACTTTATTTTTTCTTTATATATTAATAGACTAAATATAAAAAATAACATTAGCTTTTAATTGTTATTTTTATAAGGAAGTATTTCATGTATGTTTTGGAAAAAACAAACTTCATTTCTTTATATAATAATTAAAAGAAAAAAAAAATCTATAGCAATACAAATACTTTAAAACGAAAGTATTCATTATTTATTTATGATATATTAAGATACATTTATGGAAAAAAGTATTATATCTTTTTTTATTAATATTTAATTTTTTCATTAACTATTAAATTCTATATTTCATATGTTAAAAATATACATACATACAAATAATTATACATAAAAAATAAATTTATTTTATGAAGAGAATTATTGAAATAAAATTATATCGATTCTTTTTATTCTTTTTCATATATACTGTGATATTTTATCTTACATGAGTAATTAATTATTAAAGTAAATAATCTTTCCTATATTGAACATTTTTATTATTACACCGTAGTTTTTTGTTGTTATAAATAAAATTTTTGTATTCAATATACTTTTCATGAACTTAAACAATATGAAAAAAAGGTATACTTATTTCAGTAAAAACTACTTATATATTGTTATTATCCCAATAATATATTTCACCTATAAAAATAATTTTTTATGTACAAAATTTTCTTAATTTATCTTCTTTAATAATTTTATATATCTCGTTTTTATAAAAATTGTATAAGCAAAAATTTTTTAAAAAAATTTTCTTAAATATTTTATTTATATTTAATTTGTGGATAATTATCTTGTGGCATGTATAGTATATATTTTTATTTTAAATCAATATATTTTTGTGAATAAAAAGAATCATTAAAATATTTTACATAATTTAAATATGTATTTCCTAAACATTATTTAAAGAATTTAACTTTTTTTTGGTAGTATTAAAAAATAATTGAAAATTATTTATATTAATTAAATGAAATACCATCTAATAAATGCTTTATTATAGTATATAAATTTATGTTTTTTATTATAAAAGTATCATATTTTTAATAGTTATTTTACTTTAACTCTTTGAATATTGAAATATAAAGTAGTATGTTTACACTTAAAATTCATAAATCTAAAAAAAAAAAAAAAGGATATGTATAGATATTTCTAATGTGAAATATTATATTTGAAATATTAATTCCATGAGATATATACAGTTTAAATTTTAATATTAGAATTTTTTTTTTTTTTTTTTGCGTTAAAATATACATAATAGGTGTATTTTAATTAAACACACTAATGTCAACATTATTATATACCATATAATAATAGATACATATCTCTTTTCTTTGTTTATGTATTAATTAGTTTTAGTATATCATTTTATTTTTATTTTTTATTTATTTATTTATTTTTTTTTTTTTTTTTATCATACAAACATTTTTCAAAAAAATAAAAATAGATGAAAACAGATTTAAAAAAAATAAAAAAAAAATTATTTTTTTTTAGTATAGTTAGATATAGTTCTTAAAACTTTCACTTAATATTAATTTTTTAATAAAAATTATGATCTAAGAAAAATACTTATATTTGTAAGATTTAATAAAAAAAATTAGAAAGAAAGTAATAGAAATTATTATATAAAAATAAACTAAAATAATAATGTTAACAAAAAAGTTAAAGGATGTTAAGTGGAAACAAAAAAAAAAAAAAAAAGAAAAAAGTAAAAGAAAAAAAAAAATAACTTAAAAAAACATTTATGGACGTTAAACGTGTAAATGTTTTCAGAATACATGTAAATTTTATCTTCGTTTTTCCCATTAAATTATTATATTTATCTAAATGTAATAACACTATATGCTATGAAAACAACATGGAAATTCTAGAATATTTTAAATAATAATGGCTATTTTATCTTTTTCATCCCAAAATAATAAATGAAATATTCTAAAATCATCATGTTATATATCTTAAAATGTTCTCTAATATTTTCAATGAAGGTAACTTTTAAGAAAAATACTAAAAAGAAAATTTATCTTAAAATTGTTTTTTTACATTTTTTTAATTCGGTATGTATATCAGTGTAAAACTAAAATATTTGAATTTTTTCTTTGTTAAAATACATTAATTAATAATATATATAAAAATAACTTAATAATTTTTTATTAATTGTTCACTTAGTATTCTTTAATAAAAAAAAAAAAATATTTGGCCAAAATATATTGCACACATTTTAATGAATTCGGAAGTATTTTTTATTTTTTTACTTTTTTTCGTATAGTTTTTCATTTATTTATTTTTTTCATATTAATTTAATAAAGTACTTATATTCATTGAATTAAAAAAATTTTCCTATATGTAATTTCATATGTAATAAAAATTAAAAGAAGAAAATGTTTTTTAATTCTTCAAAATATGTAACGTTACAAATTTGATTACTTAAATAATTCTTTGTATGTTATATTTTGAGAAATTATTAAATTAGTCTATTTTAATTATTTAATACATACACACTTGTTTTTGTTAGTATTTTTCAGTTTTATCATATTTGAAATATTATGAAATTATATATTTTTTTTTTTGGAAAAAAAATGTAGACAAAATTATTTATATATGCTTTAAAAATGATCTCAGTTTTTTTATTATATATTGTATTTTTTTATTTTATTAATATTAAAAATTCATAAATCTTTCAAATGTAAAAGATTTGATATTTTGTTTTAAAAAATAATACATCTCTAAATAATAGACTCTAATATAATAAAAAAGGAATAGTATTATAAAAAGTTTATTTCATTAATTAGAAAAAAATTAAAAAAAAATATATAGATGGCAGCATAAGAAAAGTAAAAATCTAATAATACATATGTTATATTCTCTTTAAATTTTCTGTATTAATATGTATTAAAGATATAAACAAAATATGTAATAATTTTTTTTGTAAATTTTTTTATAGAAAAATAAATGAAATGCAGTATTGAATTAAAAAAAAAAAATTTACATAAATTTTGATGTTGTAACACATTTCAAGTAAAATGAATTTTTAATTAATGTAATTCAATATCCAACAAAAATTTTATAACAAAAATTATTTGTAATACAATAAAAAGTTTATATAAAAGAAATATTTTCCATAATTAAACATATATCAAAAAAAATAATTATTTAAAGAGTATTTTTTAAAAGAATAAAAATCTTTTAATATTGTGTTTGTTTTAGCCTTAATTGTTAAAAAAAAAAAAAGAAAAAAAGGAAGACATAAATTCTATATAAAATCATAGAAATATGTTATGAATAAAACATTGTAATAAAAATGAAAAATATGCTACCTACTGTAATATATAAAAATATAATGAACGTTATAAGAAAAGAACTTCTAAGCTTAATACTTTTCACTAAAACACCTTTAAAACAGGATTTGATTATCTTGTTATTAAATAATTTCAAATTAAAATATGAAAAAAAAATGTATTTAAATAAGATAGAATATTTTTATTATAATTATTTTTTTGACAAAAACCATATATGTGAATCATTTTTTTTTTTTTTTTTTCACATTGTCAAAATATTAAACAATTTTTTTTTTTTTTTAATCAAAAATGTAAAATAATCAAGATTCATTTTTTTAAAATAAAAAAAAAAAAAAAGAATTAAAAAAATTTTTTTTAGTTATATAAACTCATTATAAAGTATATCTCTTAGTTTATAATGAATACATAAGAATTCTTTTTATTTTTTTAAGAGAGAAAAAAAAAGAAAAATAGCCATAAAATTTTCTCTCATATTTTTAAAAAATTTCACAGATACATTTTTTTAAACCATTCTAAAAAAAATTACACATTAATCGTAACTTTAAGATTTAAAATTAAACAATATGAATCAAATTACTCTTTTTGTTTTTTGTTAGTTATAAATTAATTATTTATTTTCTCACAATTTGAGAATAATTAAGAGAATTTTTTTATTATATTTTTTCTTTTTCCTTAACATATATGTATGAAGAAAAAAAAAAAAAAAATGAAAGAACTACCAAAAAAAGCTAGCCCTTGGCAAAATGTAAATACTTTAAAACATTGTGATGTTGATTTATTATTTTCCTTTGATTTAAATAAAGGTGTAGAACATAAACTTATTTCCTTCGCATTAAATCTTTTATGTGTAAGTAAAAAATATGAATTAATATTTATAACTTACGGTCAATATATTTACGTATATGAAATGAACAAATTTATGGATACTAATGATATAAACGAAAATGATTATAATAAAAGGAACTTTCTCATTAATTTTAATCATCATGATATAACAAAAAATAATAATTGTTTTAAGAATATGAACAAAATAAAATACCTTTATAATGAAATTAAAAAAGAGTTTTATTTAAAAAAGTCAAATATACCAAATCCTGTTTTGATTTTATCACCTCATATGTATTCCAAAGGTTATGTTAATATTAGGTGTGAGGAAAAAGAGAAATCGGAAAAAAGTGTATTGATATGTGTTGGATGGTCAGAAGATACAAATATTTACTATGTTGAAAAAATTGTTGAGTGCATAAATATTAAAAAAAAATTAAAAAATTTACTAGAAAAAAATTTATATAGTGATAAAACATGCGAAAATATAAGTTATCAGATGAATAATTCTCCTCATTTCCAAGGTTTTCATAATGATCCATACCATTTTTTAAAAAAATTAAAAATAGATGAAAACAATTTTATTTTAAATTTAATATATAATGGCGAATGCATAAACAACTATTCAAATGAATTCATTGATATCCTTCAATTATATAAAAATGATCATTTTGATTACACAAAAAATAAAATAAAAGAAAAAAGAAGTATACTGTTACGTAAACTAGAGGAAGAAAAAAAAAATAAATCTAAATCAATTGTATCAAAAGAAAAAAAAAAAAACTGGTCTAATAAAATTTTTGCAAATAAGAATGTTCAAAAAGGATTAAGAAATCCTTTTTTAAAAATAAAAAAAAAAGACTTATATAAGAAGAATTATAAGTGTATATTAAGAAGCAAGAAATATATAAGCAGTTATTCAGATAAAAAAAAAGTAGAAAGTAATATGTTAAAAAAAAAATTTAAAATCAGTGATTTTTATAGTAGCCTTGGGAGTGAGGAAGAATATGAGGAAGAAAAGGAAAGTGAACGTATCGAAAAAAACAAAAAAAATTGTAAAAAAAATAACTACAATAGTTATTTAGATAATGATGAAAAAGAAATAGAAGAAATAAACTTTTATAGAAAGTTTCGTGAAAAAGTTTATATAGGATACAATTTGAGATCAAGTTTAGAATTAAATGAAAAAAATGATTATATCAATTCATTTAGACAAGATAACCAACTTGTAAATGAGTATTTAAAATCATCAAGTGATGAAAATAAAGAAAGTGATTATACATATAAATTACCTATATATGAAAAAACTAAAAATATATTAAAATTATATGAACATAAATTTTTTTTTAAATCATTAAAAAAAAAAAAAAAACATAAGAAAGGGAATATATTTGATAATAAAAAGATATTATCAAATATTATAAATCTTAAAAATAATAATTATTTATATTACCCTCAAAAAAAATGTGAAATAAATATAAAAGAATATTATGGTGATAACAAGGAAATGCAACTAAAATATTTAAATAAAAATATAGAGAATTATATGTTATATATGAAACAGTTAAACTTATTAAAAGAAGAAAGAAAAAAATTTGTTAATTTTTGTAAATTATATATAAAACATAAATATTACGAAGAATATAGCAAAAAATTAGAAACATTTTTAGATCCTTCAATTAAAATAAAATATCATAACATTTGGAAGCAGTTTAATATATTTACTTTTAATTTATTTAATGTAGATTATAATGATAAAATATTGAGATCTGTTCATGTATACTTACAACCAGATATTGTTTTTAATAATAAAATATACGTAAAATCAGATACCTCTACTTGGGCTATTTCTTTTAATTTCAAAAAAAATTTATTAGCTATTGGATCAAATACCCATAATATACATATATATAATTTGAATAATTTCTATTATTTTAGAAGAAGATATAATTATGATGAAGCATTAAACTATTTTAAAAACACTTTTGTACATAAAAATTTTCAAGTAAATAATTTGTTTAGTGATAATAGAGAATATGTTTTTTTTAGTAATAATGAAAAGAATAGAAAAAAAAGGAAAAAAAATATAAAAAGTTCTAATTTTGGTAATATATACCATAATGCTAAAAAGAAAAAGCATAACTTATTAAATATAAACACAATTATCAAAGATTCACAAATAAATATAAATTTAAATGCTACGAAAAAAAAAAAATTCTATAATTGTTCAAATGATTTGACGAAAATTCAAAATATAAACATACAAAATATTTTACCATATAATTTTAACTTATCAAAAATTAAAAAGAAAAATTTTGAAAAATTTAGGTTAAATAAAAGTTATTTTTATAAGGAGCATATTAGTTTTAATTATTTATCAGATAGTTTTTATGAAATAATTAAGCTACATAATTATAAACACAAAAATGTAGATAACCTAGTTTTAGACAAAAATAATTATGTACCTATATTAAAAAATTACTTAGATAAAAGTGAAGAAATATACAAAAATTATCAAAAAAAAAGTATAAAGAGAAAAACATTATATAATAAATCATGTTATTCTGATGATGATTATACATTTTATTATAATAAAATAATAAGTAAAAATAATCATATAAATAATTCTATAGATTTTGTTGATAAATTTAATAAAAAAATATATCATCTGAATTATTTTGATAGTGAATTAAAATTAGGAAAGGAAAAAAATTCTTGTATTTTAAAGAAAAATTATAAAAATATTTCGTATGTAGAAAAAATGGTAACAAATATTCTTTTAAATAAAAGTAAAATTCCAGTAGATTTATCTCTCTTTTTTATACTTAGAAAAGAAAATTTAAAAAATATACTTTTAACAATTTCATATAATTTTCCAAGTGATTCAATTGTTTTGTTTTTAAAACAAGCTTGCATAGGAGATGAAATATTTCATATAAGATGTAGAATTTGTTACAATATTTATTCAACTATTCATAAAATGAAAAAATTATATATCAAAGAATTTAGTTCAAAAAAAAATTTTCATTTAAAATTATTCGACAAAAATACATTATTAATTAATTCTGAAAATTTCTTAAAAAATTGGTATCTCAAATACTTTCGTAAAAATATTTTCTTAAATTTTAATTCATCATTAGAAAAAAGAAAAATGAAAAAAAAAAGTAAAGGAAATTTATCTAATAATATGTTAAGTCAAGATAATTATACGTATAATAGTTACAAGACCATTTTTAAAAAAAATAAAATAAATAAATTGAAATTAAATAAAAATAAAGAAAAAAAAAATAAGAAAAATCAAATGAATAATGAAAAATTAAAAGTAATTAGTAAAAATTTGCTTCATGAAAGCACTAGCAGCGATGAAACACTTAATAAAAGGTTTATTTATAGCACAAAAAAAAATTATAATTTGTTGGAAAAAGAAAAGCATTATGTTTTTTCGTTATCTAGCGTAAATGATTATAGGAATATTAATTCAAAAAATAAAATAATCCATTATACTTTAATGTATAGTTACAAGAGAGCTAACTTTGTTCTTAAAAAAATATCAAAAATATTCAGAGATTTTATTAAAGATAGATATAAATATATATTTTATAATAAAAATCAACTATGTTCAAACGAAAAGTTCATATATATTATAAATAATAAAAAAGGTAAAAAAAATTTAACCAATTATAACGAAGTTTCTATAAAATATATTAAAGAATTAAAAACAGTAATAAAAAATATACAAAGTAATACACAATATTTTTGTTTAAATAAAAAAAATAATATTAAAAAAATAGAAGAAGGATTACCTAATAAAAAGATATTAATTATTTATGAATTACGTGATCATAATAATAACCTATTAGACATAATTCATTTATCAAATGAGATTAAGGATGATAGCGAAAAATTCTCATCTGATACTCAATCGGATAAATTAAGAGAAGATAGTAATATATATTATACTTTAAATTTTAGCCGAGATGAAAATAATAACAAAAGAAAATGTATAATCAAAAATAATTTTAATATGGCAAAAATATTTTCAAATAGCAAAATAGCAGAATCACATCTAAGTGGTATTGTAAATAATACAATTCAAATGGAAATAAAAAATTTAAGGAAAGTTAATTCACATTTATTAAATATGGATAGAAAAAAAAGCATAAATTCTTCATCAGATTTTAACGATGAATCTGATAAAAGTTCTTCAATACCTTCTATTAAAAAATTTGGGAATCATATTAAATATAGAACAAATATTTCTCATATTAATATACCAATAAGAGAAAGTGTAAATTACTTAAATGCTCAAATTAATGAAGGTTCTATGCAAAATCATAATCAAAATTTAAGGGGTGAAAGTAATTTAGAAATTCCTAACAATAATAGTTCTTTTATTCAATGCATACATAATTTTAGAATATTGCAAAATAATTTTATAAATAATACATATAATAATAATCAAAATTATGAAAGTATAACAGAAAACTATTTAAATAATAGTAGGAACAATTATGAAAACAACGTATTAAATGATTCTCATAATATTTTAAACCGTAATAATAGATCAAATTATATTAGTAATGTTTTATCAAACAATATAGATAATAGTGAAGATAGCAATAATAATCATATAAATAATACTGATATTATAAATATTAATGAAAATTTGCATAATATCAATTCTTTAGATAACAACAATAATTTAAATGTTAGTAGCACAGATGTTAATATAAATTTAAATAATAATTCTAGAATTAGTACAAGTAGAGATGGTAATGATGAGAATGCAGGAATTAGCATAAATTTAAGCAATATTGCCAATTTAAATTTGAATACAAATTTAACTAGTAATAATGATGCTAATAATATCCAAAATTCCTCATTTTTTTATAACAATGAATATATGTTTCTTAGTATTTTATACAATAATATATTAAATATGAGAATTGATAATAGAAATTTTTCAAACTTGTTAGATTCAAATAATTTACCTTTTAATAGAAACATTTTAACTAACGTAAATAATAATAATTCAAATAGATATTTAAATATTCTCATGAACAGCGAAGTGAATAATAATGATTTTTGTAATCAAATGTTGCAAAGCAGATCAATAATAAATAAAGAACAAATGAAAAAACGCTATAGCAAAAGTGATATTAAATGTAAAGATAAGAAAAACATAAAAAAGAGAGATAGTAATAGTCCTTTTCATGAAATTTCGTTGAACATGAGAAATATATGCAGAAAAAATAAATATGATGTTACTATTAAAAATATATATACTTTATCAAAAAGTGCAGATAAAATATTAGTTGATTTTAAAAAAAATTCAGAAATACTTTTTGATTTTGTTATTGTATGTGAAGGGTTACACATAAGAAATTGGGAAACTAAAGAAAATATAAAACAAGGTGATGCATATAAGAAAAGGAGAGAAAATGAAGGAAATCATGAAAAAGTAAAAAAAGATGAAATATTTCAAAAAAAAATTAGGAAACAAAGGAAATTACAGAAACATGAAGAAAAACAAAAAGAAATTGAACAGAATTTTATAAAAGTTAATACATTAGAAGAAGATAATATGAATGAATATATAAAACCTATTTTTTCTTCTAATATAGATTACCCATTTTTAAAAAATGAAAATAATTCTACATATAATAATAATAATGTTTTAATAGAAAAAATTGATAATAAGGTAAATCAAAATATTCAGAATTGTAACTTAAAGGACACAAATTTAACCAATCCTTTATATAAAGACACAAATCTAATTAATTTAAGTAATGTTTCTTCCAGTTTTACTTCAGATTTTGAAGAATTATCAGATATGTCTTATAGCTCATCTAGTGAAAACTTTAGTGATTTTAATTTCATATCAGAATCTTCTCTTGATGAATGTTCTAATTGTGAATATTCGAATATGTGTATTGAAAATAAAAATGAAATTGATTTTAATTCTACGTACAAATTTTTAAAACATGAAAACTCATTATTATATGCAAAAAATTATAATGTTAGTATAAAAAAAAGTGAAAAATCTTTATCAAAATATTGCTTAAAAGGAAAATCATCTCATAAAAAAAAAAAAACTCATAATAAAAAAACTAAAATTATTACATTAAATATAAATGATTTTGATTATGAACCCCTTTTAAGTAAGAAAGAAAATAATGAAAACACAGAGAAAAATGATAGTGATAGAAAAGAAATATTAAATAAAAAAAAAATAAATGATACTCTTACTATTAAATCAGAATGGATACAAAAAGTATTACTTCAAGAAGATTATTATGAAGTTAAAGAAATAAAGGAGAAAAAACAAAAAAAAAATAATGAAGTAGTTGAAGAAAGAAGAGCAAAAGGGGAATATGAAAAAGAAATGGATGATAAAAATAAAATTTTAAACATAATGAACATTCTTAAAAAATGTAAATTAAATGATAATATGGGAAAAACAGAAGATTGTAAAATAAAGTACGATGAAAAATTAAGATATACGAATTTACCGAATAATTCAAATAAAGTAAAAAATAAAAATAATATTTTTACTAAAAAAATAAAACAAAATTTTAATTATAATATTAGTTCTCTAATACATTATAAGGAAAAAGAAATAAGAAATTATTTTTATGATGAAAAACATATTAAGCATATATCTAAAGAAATACGAAGAAAATTTCTAAATAAAATAAATAAAGAATATGTAGAAAAATTCGTAAGTGAAATAATGTGGACTTTTTCAAATGTTATTTTTTATTCTGCAGATTGGTATGATATATTATATAAATTATTTTTTGATGTTTCATCTAGATTTTATGAATTAGTTATAAAACATCATCAGCATAACATTCCATGTGTAAAGTTTTCCCCAGATGGTAATTTTTTATTATCATGTTCAGTTGATAAAAGTGTTGTATTATGGTATCCATATAATATAGAAAATTTTAATTTAGAAAGAAATTTTAATATTTATGATCATATACTACCTCATAGTGGTGAAAAGAAAAACAAGAAGACATATAGCAATTGTTTTCTTAATAATATATACTCAAATATATCATTAGAAATTAATTATGCAAATAAAAAAAATGTTTTTGAGAAATTATATCATGATACGAAATTGTGGCAAATAAAAAAAGAACAAGAATTAATAAAGAAAAAAAATAATGATATACTCTGTAAGCAAAGTTTAAAATATATGGGTTGGAGCTGTGATTTTATTATTAAGAAAAATGTCAGTAATTTTGACTTCTTAGTTGATTTATTTCACAAAGAAAAATTTTTAGATAGGTATAATTTTAATTACTCTTCTTACTTTCCGTTTAGTTATATTAATTTAAACAACTTTTTAAACTTATTTGAAAAATATTCTATTTTTCATTTATTCAGATGCTCATTTTTAAGAATAAAAAATAAATTATCCGAAAATTTCAATAATTTTATTATGTATCTATATAGAACTAACATTAAGAAAACAAAATATTTAGAAGAAAATAAAATAAAATATATTTTAGAAATATTAACTGATAAAAATAAAAATAAGAAATATAATATAAAAAAAATAAAAAGGCTATATTCAGCAATGAAATATATATCCCTCAATTTACTCAAACCATATATTTTAATTCATCCACTTAAATGTGATAAATATTACCCAAATCATAAAGTGAAATTAGATGAAGAAAGTTTGCTTGATTATCCTCATATTTTAACAGATTATAATATGACTTATTCTGATGATAGCGAAAGTGTTTTAAATAGAAATTTTAAAAGTAAAATTGATAAATTAAATTTTTTTATTGAAAATAATAGAAAAAAGAATAAAATGAGTAATTTATATTATAACCTTTCAGAAAGTGAAGATAGTAATTTGTCAAATGATGAATTATCATCCTCAAATAATGGAATAAAAACTAAGTATAAAATTAATATGAATGATGATGAATCAGACATAAATTATTTAGAAAAAAATATGTATGAAAAATCACTTTTTTACAAATATATACATAAAATAAGAGATGAATTTAGTTTAAATTTTTTACTGTACGAAGAAAAAGCTGATATTAGTAAATGGACATTCACTTTTCAAAAATTAATGAATCAGTATACTGATATGAAATGTTTTAGGGGATTATATAATCATATAAAAAATAAAATTCTTATTAAATATATTAATAAATATGAAAATTTGAAACCAAATTTGTATTTTAATTTTCACATTACACGAAATTATAATGAATTAAAAATATTAAAAGAAATTTTATTAAATCATTCCATTTATTTCAATGAGAAAAATAGGATTCTTAGCAATGATTATAACAAAATTAATAATGAATTTAAATTATATTTAAAACTAATAAAAAAGCAAAAATTATTAAATGACTATTGTAAAAAAGAAAAATGGAGAAATTTAAAAAAAAAAAGAAATAATAATAATAATAATAATAATAATAGTTCTTTTAAAAACAAAGGATACACTATTATATTAAAAAATAATATAAATAATTTTCATAATGTTATAAATAATATAATAAATATATCTTATAAAAATAAAATTATTAAGCATCATAAATTTTTTAAGGAAAATAATATTTATAATACCAATAATTGTAATAACAAAAAAAAAAAAAAAGTAAATAAAGATTCAGAATTTTTTAAAAGTTATAAAAAACATATTCAAGAGGATATTTTTCATAACTATTTCAATGATTTCAAAAAGTACCAAAGTGATTTTTATTCCACGGATTCCTTTAATTCTTATTTAAGTGACACATTCAAAAAATACAAAAAAAAAACAAAAAAAATAAAGAAAAATATGAATAATAATAATATAAGAAGTAACCTCAAAAAAAGAGATTTAAAAGAGTCCAAAAAAAAAAAAAAAAAAAGTTCAAATTATGTAGATAGAACATTTTCATATGAAAAAGGAAAAGAAATATGTTATTTAAAAAAAAAAAAAAAGAAGAATCAATTTTTTAATAGTAATAATGTGTTAAAAAAAGGAGATTTAAAAACAGTATTACAAAATGAAAAAAAAAAATTTAATATATGTTTTCTAAATTCAGAAAAGGAAAATTATAAAATTAATTACTTTTCTAACATAAATATATTACAAAATCTGTATAAATATTGTGGAAGAGGATTAATTCTAGTAAATGTAAGATATATTGAAAATAGTTTTAAAAATAAAAATATTGTTAAAAAAAAAAATGACGAAAAAAAATCATCTTTAAAAAAACATAATAATATAATATTTCAAACTGATATATATATTTGTAAAACAAAGACAACAAAAAATGACACGAATTGTAAAAGTTATTTACAAAAGAAATCCAGAGATATAATTTTTATTTTAAAAGTTAATATTGAAGAATTAAAGAATTATTTAAAGAGGAAATTTATATTTGAAAAAAAATTTATCAATGATAATTTTTATATTAATTTAAAAGTAGTAAAGATAATTTATTTACTTACATTAAGAAATTGTAAATTATTAGATAAAGATATTAATAGTACCGAAGGAAAAATGGATAAAATAAATAAAAAATTATTAAATCGTTTTTTATCAAAAGAAGAGTATAATTTCTTCCTATATCTAACAAATAATTTATTCAAAGGAAAAAAGTATACATTAACACGTGAAAACATATATAAAAATATAATAAAAATGAGAAATTATATATTCAATTCTAAAAACATAGACATTTCTAGTGTTAAAGATTATCCCTTGAGTGATTATGAAAAAAAAAATTCATCAAAAGATAAATTTCAGAGTTCTTTTAATTTATTTTTCTCATTGCTTCCTCAATATAAAAAAAATATAGTAATGCTAAATATATCAACATTCAGATTTTTATATTCTCATATTAATAAAAAAAAGAAAAAAAAAAATGTTTGTTGTATAAATAAAAATAAGGAAATACATGAAGCAATAGTAAGTAAAGAAGAAAAAAAGAAACTAAGCAAATATTTAATATTATCAGCAGATAAATGTAAATTGTATTTATTGAAAATTAAATTTACAAAAATTACGAAAAATTTATTTACGACAAAATTTATTCCTATAAGTGTTCAAACTATACCTAAAGAGCATATTTTACCTTCTGCTTTCAAAACATCACGTATTAGTTTATTAAAAATTATTTATGAAAAATCATGTATACTATTAGCTAATCAGTATAGTAATAATATATTTATTTATTTTGTTCATAAATGTGTGTATACAAATTCTTATTTTTTAATACCATATTTTATACTACCTCTGTATACAGAACTTATAGGAAAGGAACTTTTTTATGTAATTAAAAAAGAAAAATAGATAATTATATTTATATATGAATATATTTTTGAAATATGTTATGTATATTTATATATTTTAAAATATATGGAAATATACAAGCTTTTATGCTTATAATAGTTTATTTTAATTAATTTTTATACATTTGTTATATTTTTATTATATATATATATATATACATTTTTTTTTTTTTTTGTAGTGTTTTAATAAGGATATATCTAAGAATGAAAACAACTATGTTGTAAATAATATAAATTATAATTTAAAAAAATTGTTAGTTATTAATTCGAAAGAAGCTCCAGAAGAAAGCAATTTTTTTATTGCTGGTTTTGATGTAATATATATTGAAGGAAAAGATAATAACTTCGAATTAACTATTTTTGCGATTTTACTTAGTAATATTATATTTTGTTATAAATTAAAATTTCATTATTATTAACTTTTTTTTTTGTAATTTTCGTTTTATTTATATACCTTTTATTTTTATCCTATTTATTTTTTTTTAATACATACAATTTTATTTCACATTTTTTTTTTTTTTTTTATGTCTACTTTTTTATGTAAAAATAATTCAAATAAAATTTAATATATAAAACTTTTTTTTAAAATTATGAAATAATTATTTTTTTTGTTTTACTATTTGTCTTAACAAAATTTAATGTAGATACTAATGATATATTATTATAAAATTTTAAAAAAAAATATAAAAAATTATTGTATGTATCTTTTTATAAAGTATCAAGTTAATATGTTTTTTTAAAAAGGTTGCCTTTTTTTTTTTTTTTTTTTATGCTTATTGAAATAACATTTTACGTGTTATATTCATGTAGTTAAGATAATTTATTTAAAGTTTTCGTATTAGTCTTTATCAAAAATTTTCTAATTATCAATTTTTAAAATTGTATTTTTATTTAAGGACAATGCATTTTCCCATATTATTTTTATTGTCTTATAAAATATATAATTTAATTAATCTAAATTATTTTCTTAAATTTATTATTTATGAAGAATTAATAAAAGAATAACTTAATAACAGTAAAAACTTCAGTAAAATTAAAATGGACCTTTATTTTATTGTTTTATTATAACATAAATAACAGTGGAATGACCTTTTAAAATTGGATATTATGAACATAACATTTGCTATATAATTTGTATTGCAGTTAAAAAATAAAAAACTTTGCTTTTTTTTTTTTTTTTTTTGATAATTATAAAATTTGAAATATTAAAAGTTAAAATAATTTACACAATTGTTCAATTAATTCTATCTTTATTTAGTTCATATCGTCTAACATTTCTTATAAATTTTTTTTTCTCTTTTTTTTTAAAATGTCTTTTTTAAATAATTTATTTTACATTTTTAATATGCTTCCTAAATTAACCTAAAAAAATTGTATTTCTCAAAATACAATTTTGAAAAATTATAATTTTATATGGTAATATTTATATACATTTATAACGTTTTAAAAAAAATATTATAATCTTATTCTTTATTTAATTTTATTTATTTCTTCTTTTTTTTTTTTACATATATTATGAATATTATTATATAAAAATATAAATAAATAATATACAAAATTTTATATATTTTATTATTATTTATTTAAAGGAATTTCTTTAAATATTAAAAAATAAAAAAATAAAAATATATAATTATTAAAAAATATAATACATTTATTTAAATAATAATTAAAAGTGTTGTTAATTAAAAAATTTGGAAAAAAAGAAATATTTATGTAAAATAATTATTCAAATAATTTTAAATTTGAAAATATTAAATAATAAATATATTAATTTATAAAAAAAAAAAAAAAATGAAAAAAGTTTATTAAAATTTAATTTTTTAATTAAAATTCAATGATTTATCTAAATAATTAAGCAAATATAAATAATTAAAAAAAATATATATATATATGTAAAGAATTGTATTTTGTACATTTAAAGCAAATTATCAATAGCTCTTTTTAAGTTATTAAAAAAAAAAAATGATTAAAAAAATATCCATAAATTTTTTTAATTATATTTAATTTTTTCTTTAAAAAGATAAATATTTTATATAAAATTAATTCCATTTTATTTTAATTAAAAAATTTATAAAACGTTATTTATAATTAATGTGTTTTAAAAATATTTTATTCAAAATGTGAAGAGTGATTTACATAAAAATATAATATATATAATTTAAAAAAAAAAAAAAAAAATAAAATAATTGATGTGCAATTTTCATTATTTTATTATTATTATCGTAAATTTTTTTTTTTTTATTAATTTTATTTGATTATATTGTTATGTTTTGTAAAAAATTCCTGAGTATAACTTATTTTCATATTTGTCTAATCGTTCTTTTAGTTTTTTTTTTGAAGCTAAAACAAATGCTAAAAATATAGGGTTAGCTTTAAATGGTCTTGATGTAAATTCTGGATGAAATTGAACTCCGATAAAGAAATCAAGATTCTTAATTTCACATATTTCCATTCTAACACTATGGATATCTTTCGCTACAAAACTTAATCCAACTGCTTCTAATAAAGGAACATATTTAGGATTAATTTCAAATCTATGTCTATGTCTTTCATATATATAAGTTGCTTCATCATATAATTTGTAGGTTAATGATTCTTTATCAATTATTTTAGATTTTTTCATTCCTAAACGCATAGAACCCCCTTTATTATTATCACCTTTAAATTCTGTCATAGATATTATAACATTATTATTATCAATTTCTGAAATACTTTTATAATAATCTTGAATGTTCATTAATTGAATTTTTTCTAATAATTTTGGATGTAATAATTTCTTCGAAACATCATTCATATATTCATGATTTTGTAAAAAATTATCTACAGTTTCAATATCATAGTTTAGTAATTCATTATCATTAGTATTATTCTTATATTTATCTTCACTTTTTATATTTGAATTTTTTATTTTATCCTGGTTTAAATGATTTTCTATATCATTTTCTATGTTATATGAAGAATTCTCCTCTGATATGTTATTCTGGTAATTATTAAAAGTGTTAATATTAATTTTATCAGAATTATAATTATTTTTGTGAAAATCGTTTTTTTTAGTAAAATTAATTGTGTTATTATTTAATTTCTTTGTATTAATATTTAAACAAGTGTTATCTTTTTTATTTTCTTCTTTTTCTTTATTTATAATATTATCATCCTTATTATTCTCTTCAATAATATCTTCAAATTCTTCTGAATTTGCATTTTTATTTAAAAATTCTCTTGTCATATCAATAACAGCAGTTTGCATACCTAAGCAAATACCTAGATAAGGTACATTATGTAGGCGACAATATTTTGATGATAAATATTTTCCTTCAATTCCTCTTGTTCCAAAACCTCCAGGAACTAAAACACCATCAACTGACTTTAAAGTATTCCATGCATTTTCATATTTTTTTTTTCTTTTTTCTTCATAATCTTCTTCTGATGTAGTATCATCAACAAAAGTATTTTTCTGAGTATTACTATTATCTAAAGAAATATCATAGGAATATTTATTTACATTATTATTAATATCCATATTTTTTTTTTTTTTTTTTTTTTTTTTTAGTGATAAATGGCTACTATTGATATATTTAATAATTAATTTGTATCCACATTCCAAGCAAGCATGAACAAGAGAAGATATAATAGATAAATAAGTATCATTTGAACCAGTATATTTTCCAACGATACCAATAACAACAGTTTCATTTGAATTTTCATATCTATTTGCAAGTAATTTCCATGTATTAAAAGAGTAAGGAGAAATATTTAACTTGTTTTTTAAAACAATGTTTTGCAAATTTAATTTTTTTAAAACATTATTACTAAAATTTTGCTGTTCTAATATTAAAGGAACTTTATATACATTTGAAGTATCATGCAGTGATATAACATGTTCATTTTTAACTTGTGAAAATAAAGAAACTTTTTGAATAGCTTCTTTCGTTAATGGCTCTTCACACCTACAAAAAATGAAATCTGGTTTTAATCCTGCTTCCCTTAAAATTTTAACACTATGTTGTGTTGGTTTCGTTTTTTGTTCTCTTAAGTTTCCAATAATTGGAACATATGATAAATGGCATAAACAAACATCATCCGAATTAAGATTATTTATTAACTGCTGTAATGCTTCCAAATATACAGCTGATTCAATATCACCAACAGTTCCTCCTACTTCTATTAAGCATATACATGGTACTTTACTAAAAGAATCAATATTGTATTCTTTTTTCATTTTTTTTATATTTTCATCAATAACTTCTTTTATCCATTTCTGTATAGCATCTGTTAAATGAGGTACTACTTGAACAGTTTTTCCTAAATATTCCCCTTTTCTTTCTTTTTTTATAACTTCTTCATATATCTTTCCTGAAGTTATATTATTTTTATATGATAATTTAATATTCAAGAATCTTTCATAATTACCTAAATCTAGATCTACTTCACCTCCATCTTCCAATACATAAACTTCTCCATGTTCATATGGGGACATAGTTCCTGCATCTATATTTAAATAAGGATCTATTTTTATTGTTGTTAATAAAATATTTTTTGTCAATAGCAATACACCCATACTACTCATCGCTGTTCCTTTTCCTAACCCACTCATATTACCACCTGTTACTATAATATATTTTGTTCTTACATTTTCATCTTCTAAAGAATCCATTTCAAATGCATAAATACAATCTTTTAAAAGTAAACTTTTCAAAAGTATATATATATTAGATAATTTTTAAAAAATAATAATTTGTTAAAATTTCAATTTATAATATAAAACTATTTAATTATGAGTTTACTGAATTACTAATATACTATTCTATTAATTTTTTTATAATTTCAATTTATTATATTAAAAATTAAATTTACTAAAAAAAAAATAAATGAATTAAAAAATTATTTTATTAAATTCTTAATATGTAATAAAATATAAATCAAATTATAATTATATAAAAAATTTAATTTATTCATATGTATATATATAAGAGTAATAATTTTTTTTAAAAATATTATGTTTAAAAATAACAATTTAATAGTAGTATTTATTTTTTACAGGATAATTTTTACGTATAACAAGTTTAATTATGGAAACAATATATTATTAAAAATACTAAATTTAAAAAAAAAATGATGCAAAAAATTAATCTACATTATTTTATTTTTTTATATATAGTTTATGGAAGTAATTAAAAAACATACAAAAATTATATTGACAATAATTTATATAAATGAATTATATATAAAATTAATAAAATTAATTTACATATAAAATTAATAAAATTAATAAAATTATAATACAAAGTTAATTCATATAACTTAAGCTAAATATTATATAAATTAAAATTAAATAAAATTTGTGATTTATATAGAGAAATTTTTAATAAATTTTTTTTTTTTTTTAAATTTTAAAAAAATTAATTTCTTCTATGAATAAACACCTTTGTTTTGGTATCAATTTATTTGACGCTTATAAGAAATAATTCCTTCATTAATCAACATAATCTTTAATATAATATTTTTTCTTATTATTATTATAATATAAATAAAAAAAAATTAAAATTCTTTATTATCTCCAATTATTTAAAATTAAAAAAAAGGTACACATATTAAACCATAAAACAATTTATCACCTTTTTTTTTTTTTCTTTCATATTTATAAAAATAATATTTAAAAGTAAAAGTTTTAAAATAAAAATAAAAGAAAAGTTATGTATTTCATTATTTATAGATGATATTACTTTATAATATATAATATTATTTATTTTTAACTTTTTTTTTTTTTTTTTTTGTCAATTTATGCAATTAAAAAAATAATAATAAGCAAAAATTATAACATTAATTATTTTTAAAATATAGCTATATTGAATATAGATGTGTATATAATATATAAATATATAAAAATATTACATAAAATGAGAAAGTAAAAATATTAAAAAAATTTAAAGACTTACAATAAATTGAAAATTTATTCAAAATTTTTATTTTACAAATTTAAAAAAAAAAAAAAATATTTATCTATTTCTATTTTCATTTTTACATATTTTTTTTTATTTATTTTGTAAAAAATAAATTAAATGCTTAATTAATTCATTACATTTTTCACTTAAAACAAGATGGGAACATTCAGGAAAAATTGCCACTTTAACATTATTTAAGTATTTCTCATGTTTTTCTAAAAATTTTAATGTATAGATGCATGGAGTTATATTATCATCTTTGCTATAATAGAAAAATAAAAAAGAATGATGTTTTTATAATAATGTACTTTTAGAGAAAAAAAGTTTTTTTTATATTATTTTTAATTAATGAATTATATAAAATATATATGTTTAGTTTTAATATGTAAAATTAAAAAAAAAAAAAAAAAGTGATATGAAAATATAATTTATTAATAATTAAAAATAAAAATAAGAAAAGAATATATTTTTATTTAAAAGATTAGAATAATTATAAAAATATATATATATCATTTAAATAACTTATATGTAATATGTTTACCCATATATGAAAAGAACTTCATGATTTTTTTTTAGAAAAGCTGAATAATACTTTTTAGAATTTTGTATTTTTGTTCCTGTTATTACTTTTAAAAATGTCTCCATGAATTTTTCATGCTGTTTTTTTAAAAAAAAAAAAAAAAAAAGAAAGAAAAACACGTAAAAAGCATAAAGAAATAATACAAAAAGTATATTATTATAAGAATTACATATTTTAGTTAAATTATAAATTTGTTTTACATATATATAAAATCTAAGACAATTTATAAATGAAAATATTCAAAATATATTTTTACATTTTCTTTAAGAATTAAGTATCTTTTATTTACATCTTCTATATTATTATGGTAATCAAAATATTCACTCTAAATTTTTGAAAAAAAAAAATAAATAAAATTTAAAAAAATGTTGTAAAAAATATAATATTTTTATACATATAACTTTTATTGAATCCTCAGAGACAATTAAATGGCTATATTTTTTTGCTACTCTTAAACAAAAGCGTATGTTATGTTTTAATAAGAATCTACAAAAAATAAAATATGAAATAATTCCTTATAATTACTAATTCTACATTTTTATAAATTATTTTTATTATTTTTTTATTTTTGTATATTATATAAAACACTTAACTGTAAAAATCGATGTTTAGGTTTAGCTAATCCTGCAGCACTAATTAAACATAACTTTTTTATTTTTATTTTATTATCAATTGATAAATGGGCTAATAAAGTAAAAAAAAAAAAAATAAAATAATAAATTTATAATTGTTAAAAATAAAATGAAGTACGATATTTATAAAAAAAAAAAAAAAAAAACTACCAGCAATAATACATCCCATAGAAAAACCAATGATAACAAAATTAGAATTAAAAATATTTTTTTTTTTCAAAACATCATAAATTTGTTCGATATATAATTTTTCTGTATATTTATTTAAGTTTTTTAACAAGGTACTTTTTCCGTGACCGTATAAATCTATTACAAAACAAAAAATAGAAATTATTGAAATTATTAAAATTATTGAAATCATTGAAATTATTGAAATCATTGAAATTTTTCTAATATATAAACAATTTTTTTTTTAACTTCTTTAAATATAACCTAATGACATAAATTTATAATTAGAATGGATTAAATGGGAAAATAAATTTTCAAACTGATAACTACTCCCATTTAATCCATGTAAAAAAAGTAATATCTCATTTTCATTGTTGTAATTTTTAGTATTATTATTTTCCATTACAATAGAAGTAGAATCAATTTTTATTTTACTTTCGCTACTTAATAAATTCTGTGAATAAATTATAAAGGTATTCCCCTCAGAACAAGTAACATATTCTTGTACAATCTTCTTTGAATGATACATTAAATGTTTTTTAAATTTAAAAAAAAAAAAATTTATGTAAAATAAATTTTTTTATTATATTTTTTAGTCCTTTTTAATTCTCAAATAAAACTATGTAATAATAATTCTATTAAGTAGAAAAAAAAAAAAAAAAAAAAAGACATGTTTTATTTATACTTTTAAAATATTCCATATAAAAAGAAGATATAATTCTAGGAAAAATATAGTTTTTTATTATATTTTCATGATATACATTAAAAATAAACTATTTTTATAGATTTTTTTTTTGTATTTTTAATTAACTTTCTTTAGATAAAAAATAAAAATATATATGTATATTTGAGTTAATTCTTTTTTAAATGTTGTATTAACTTGAGTATTATTTCATTGAAATAATTTATTAAATATTGGTACTATAATTGTTTCTTAATTTTTATATAATCAATAATATATTTTTCTATTTTCTTATTTTTTTTTCTAATATATATTTGTTCATATTTAATATAAATTATTATGTTTATTTAAGATAAAAATTAATAAAAATAAAATAGAAATATAATGCAATAATTTTTAAAATCTTAAATGATATAAAAAAAAAAAGTGTAAAAGTGTAATAAATGTTATAGATTTTTGTTTTATAATTTTATAACAAGTTGTCTCTTTTATTAAATAATTAAGGATACGGAAAAAAAAAAGATTAAATTACACAAATTTATGTTCATAATTATTTTTTTTTTTTTTTTATTTATTGAAGTAAATGTATAGACATATATTTTTTATAAAAAAATTTAATAAGGATTTATAAAAATATGTCTCAACGTTATTAATTTTAGAAGTTTTATACTTTTTTATCAAATTATAATAGAATTTATTTTAACGAATTGTTTATTTAAGAAACAAATTAAAGCTCATTTTTTTTTTTTTTTTTTTTTTTTTTTTTTATCTATTAAACTTTATTATTATATAATTGTAAAATTATATGATAAAATAATGAAACATTATAATCGAAAATTTATATATATCAACAAAAATATTTTATTAAATTTTATGTGTATAAGAATTTTTTTTTTTTTTTTTTTAACAAATAATATATATTTAAACAAAACTAAAAAGTAGAGAACAAAAATAAAAATAGTCTGTTTAAGAACTTAAAACTAAGCATAATTCTGAATTTATATAAATGAGGGGGGGGAAAA
>NW_021628251.1:361716-372473 GCF_900005855.1 Plasmodium gallinaceum | reverse complement strand
ATAAGAAAATTAAAAATTATTTGAATAAATGAATATCAAATATAAATAATTTTATAGAAAAAAAAAAAAAAAAAAAAAAAAAAAAAAAATATAGAATAATAAAAATAATAAAGAAAAATAAAAAACGTTAATTTATAAATTATAAAAAAGAAAAAATTAAATAGAATAAAAATTATAATTTGAATTATCACTCTTTTTATAAAATAAAAAAAATGGTTGAAAACAAAGTTGTATATAATAAAGAAAATAATTTAAATTCTCTGGAAAAATGTTATCAAAATTCTTTAGAAAAAAATATATCAGAATTAGTTATAATATATGGTACAAAACTAATAAAAAGAAATATAAAAAAGGATTCATTTTATAAATGGAATATATATGAGAATATTTTAAGAGCATCTATTGAATTGAATTTAGATGAATATATAGATATATATTTTAATAAATTAAATGAAAAATTTGGTAACTTAAACGGAAAGAAAATTGATATATTAAAAGGAATGATTTATGAATCAAAAAATAAAAATACAGAAGCATTAAATATTTATAAGAAGTGTTTATGCAAATATCCCTGTGATCCCTTAGTAAGAACCAAAATTATTAACTTAAAAAAAATATTAGAAAATGATATAAATAAAGTTGTACAATTATTAAATAATCATTTAAAAGAATTTCCATTAGATTTAGAATCATGGCATGAATTAGCAGAAATTTATTTGAAAGATTGTTTATATAGTTACTCATTATATTGTTTTGAGGAAATTTTATTACATTTACCAACTAATTTATATTATATATTAACGTGTGCAGAATTATATTATACATTAAATCAATATGAATTAAGTAGTAAGTATTTTTGCCTGTCTATTAAAATACAAAATAATAATTTAAGAGGATTATGGGGAATTATACTCCTTAATATAACAAGATATTCAAATAAAAAGACAAAATTATTAAATGATAATGTAGATATTATATTAACTTTGAAATGTATTAATAGATTATTTGATTTATATAGTAAATTAAATATAAACTTATTATACAAAAACTCTATTCTTGATTACTTAAATCAGTTGAGAGATAATTTTAAGTAAAATTTATTTGCTTAAAATGATTTTTAAGTTAACACATCATAATACAATAAGAGAAGTTATTAAATGGAATTAAGGTTTCTTTTTTTTTTTTTTTTTTTTTTTTTTTTTTAATAATTATTATGATAAATCAATTTTTAATTTTTTGTTTATAATTGAAATATAATTTTATATTTTTCAATATTTACATTATTTTTTTATATTATTTAATTTGTTTTTACTTTTACATAATTTTTTATTATATTTAATAATTTTGTATATAAATACCTTATTATTCCATTATTAATAATATATATATATATATATTTTTTAAATATTTTTTTACTAAATTACTTTATATTTTTAGTAACAAATTTTTTTTTTTCTCATATAAAAATACAAACAACACTAATATATACACACACATATATATATATATGTATATTATAACTATTTTTTTTTATACTTATTTTAAATACTTTATTATATTATAAGAATGAATAATAATTCATTACAAAGATGATTTACAATATTTTTCCCTTATATATATAATCATATTAATAATTTATCTGTAAATTTATAATTCGTAAAATACAAGAATTTGCAAATTTTTATTAGATAATAATATGATATATATAGTGCTATTCTCATTCTTTACTGTTTTATTTTATTTTTTATAATTATTTATATATCAAAAAGATGAAATAAAGGAAAAAATAAATATCATTCATAAAAAGAAAGAAATATTTAAAGATATTAAACAGAAAGTTATTTTTTGAAATGATTAGAAAGATGAATTATTGAGAAATCAGCATACTGTTGTTTGTATATGACAGAAATGTTAATCGAAATAAATTCCTAAATAAAAACTATTAAATATAAAAAACATAATTTTACAACTGCATTTTTCTTCTAATTTTAATTTCTTTATAATAATTACATTATCAAAAATAATAATACATTATGCCTATGTATATAAATTTCCATAGAGTTGAAACATATATAATCCTTTTTCATTTATTTGTGTAATTCATATTACATTCTTCTCATGTTTAAATGTTAAATATAATTTTTTTCTTTCAAAAATATCATAAAAAAAAAAAAATGTATCACATTAAAATTACTTTAAAAACGAAAAAAAAAAAAAAAAAAAGGAAAATAAATAAAGGAAAATAAATAAAGTAAAATAAATAAAGTAAAATAAAATAAGCTAAATAAAATGTAACGAGACAAAAAATTCATGTAATTTGTATCTTTTTATTATTTTTCTATAATTTAATAAAAACAATAAATTAAAATTATATAAAAATAATATAAAATAAAAAATATATGTTGTAGAATTTTGTTAATAATTAATGTTACTTATATAATTTAAGTTTTTTGTAACATACACATATGGTTAATTATAATTAATTTTTTTTATTAGTATAATAAATAATATATTAATATATATATATATATATATATTTTATTTTTTTATGAGAAATATTTATATATATATTGATATTTTTTTTTTAAAAAAATATAACAAAGTATAATATTTTCTATATTTTTTCATACTGTGGATCACACAAAAAATAAGAATAAAAAAAAATTTTATTTTTTTTATAAAGTTAATAAAAGCATACTTTTTTTATTTTAAAATATAACAAAAGTATTTCTATGTATATATGAAAATAATGAGAAACTTATTTAATTGAGTAGCAGTAGTTATTTTTTTGAATGTAAGAGGTATATTATTTCTTTATATATATAGTGTATAATATTTTGATTATAGTTCAACATAATTATCATCTAAACATTTATCATCTACACATTTATCATCTACACATTTATCATCTAAACATTTATCATCTTTTAAAATAAAATCATCCTTTTTTTTATTATTAGTATTGTTTTTCAACATTTCTTTATTATCTAAAATAGTTTTTAATTGATTAAAAAGACGTAAAATATCTTTATTGTCTAATCTTTGTATAGATTCTATGAGGAAATCATAAGAATTTATTTTATTTTTTTTCTTAACAAATGTTTTCATATAAATATATGTAAACATACCAACAAAAATTTGACAATCAAATCTATCTGTAACACCACCATGACCTGGAATATATTGTCCAAAATCTTTTATTTTTAATGCTCTCTTAAAACCAGAAGCAAAAAAACCACCAAAAGGAGCTAAAAAAGCAGCAAATAAACTTAAAACTAATCCATGAAAAATCATTTTGGTATAATATATTTTATTTATGAATAAAACTGATGATACATGTTTAGGTAAAGTATAAACGTTCTGTTGAAAAATTGAATTTTCTTCGCAATCAATAGTATTCCATGTTGAAAATGGCATAAATGAAATATATGCTTGTGGGCATATAAAAAATTTATACCTTTGTAAGATATATGTAATAAATATACCCCACAATATTGTGATAATTGAAGAACCTACATATCCTTCTACTGTCTTTTTAGGAGATAATTCAATTAATCTTGTTTTACCAAATAATATCCCAAATACATAAGCAAATATATCATTAACTATAACTGAAGAAACTGGCACAATAAACCAAATCATTCCTGAATATATATTTGCTATATGCATTAATGATTGTGTTACTATAAATAAGGAAGATAATAATATAATACCAATTTGAGAAAATTGATATTTTAATGAATATTTTCTTAATGATAAAATAAACCAAGCAAATCCAATAAATGCTAATATAAACATTATTATTGAATGATATGCTAATAAATAATTAAAAAACCATATTTGATGTTTTAATTTAGGTATTATCCAAGGAATACCTAAGGTAATTATAGTTAAAAAAAACCAATACCATCTTATATAAAATATTTGTGGTAATCTTTTGTCTTTATTCTCTATACTTTTTAAAGATATAATTTCTCTATATACTATAGTCACTAATATTAACACTAAAAGAGAACAATAAAAATGTCCTGCAGCTAAAATAAGAAAATATAAACTGATTAATATAAATGTCCATAATGCTCTTATTTTAAATGTTCTTATTTTGGATTCAAAATTTTCCGAATTTAATAATGTGTCATTTATAGTTGAATTAATCCCAGATTTAAATTTATTTATACTATTTCCTTTATTATAACCATATAATTTAATAATGTTGCTTAATTTATTATTTTCTTTACAATTTACTAACTCTTTTAAATGCTTCAATTCTTTATAGTATTTTATATCTTTGGAACTCTTTCTTTTTTTATATTCACTTTTTAAATTATTTTTATTTTCATCTTCTAAAAGATCATTTTTAAAATTCTGTTCATCTAAACTTTTTTTTTTTTTATATATACAAGAAGATTTTCTTTCATTATTTTTACATTCATTTTTAAAGTTTTCTTCATCTATATATTTACTTCTTCTATGTATACTGCTTATATTTCTATTCTCTAAATCTAAATATTCATTTTTAAGATATTGTTCATCTACACTTTTACTTTTTCTTTTTATATTATTCATATTTTTTTTTTCTACATCTAAATACTTATTTTTATTATTTTCATTATAGTTTATATCTGCATTATTTTCATTGAGATCATTTTTATATTTATTTTTCATATTTTTTTCATTTTTCGTTTGCATTGTTTCTTTTATTATTTCTTATATATCATTTTACTATTCAAATAACCTTTTTTTTTTTTTTAATTATTATTACTATTTTATGTTTGTTTTTCAATAAATATATTATAATTATATATATTATAATTATATATATATATATATATATATATATATATATATATATATATATATATATATATATATATATATATATATATATATATATATATATGTTAATATTATTTAAACTACTATCTTTTTATAAATATATTTCAAATATTCAATACCATATGTAAATTTATATAAAAATTCTTATATAAAAATATATTTTTTATAAAATGATTACACGTTTTAAAGTAGAAAATATGATAATTTTAATTTAAATATTTTAAAAAAAAATTTTTTTTTTTTTAAATTTATTTTATAAAAATCATGATATAGGGAAAATATATTAATTCAAAGTAATAATATAAACAAAAAAAAATAAATTATATACATATATATAAAATAATTCGAAAAAATTATATAATTAAATATTATCCATGTTATCACTTATATAATCTCTTTTTTTAATATAAAAAATTTTTGAAAAAAAAAAAAAAGGAAAAAATAAATCTTTATGAAACTAACAAAGAAGTATCATATTACCATAAAAAAATTAAGAAACTTTAAAAAATCATGATGAAATTTTTAAATTAATGAAAGTTATAAAATGAAATATTACAGAAAATATATATATAAAGAATAATATTAAAAAAAAAAAAAAAAAAAAAAAAAAAAAAAAAATTAAAAGAATAATAATTATAATAAAATATTTATCAAAAAATAAAATAAAGGAAATAGAATTGTTTCAGAAATTATAGATGAAATATACCTAGTTATTTAAAAAAAAAAAAAAAGATAAAATTGTAGAATACAAATTCAAATTGAAAAAAAAGATATGCTTTTAAGGAAAAAAGATAGGAAAAAAAAAATAAATATTAAAAAAAAAAAAAAAAAAGAAAAGAAACAATATTTAAGAAAGTTTTAGTTATTTTTATATATATATACGAAACCTTCTATGGTTAGTGATAAACGTACAAATTATGTTTTATTTATTATTTTATAATGTGTCTTTATTAATTTTGAAAATAAAATATATCGTATTTCAAATATTTTTATATAATACTAATTTGTTATATAACTTCTGACAAACATAATTTTCTACTCATTTTTTTTTAAAATTTACATTTTTATTTTTATTTTACATTTTATATAAATATTTTAATAATTTATTTGTTTCTATTATTTTTTTTACTTAATAAATAAAATATATATCTATCAGTAAAATAAATTTTAAGTATAATAAGATTTTATTTTTCAATTTTTTATAAAATATCAAATATTTTTTTTTTTTTTTATTTTAAATACAATTTTTATTCATTTATGTTTAATATTTCATATGGAGTACTAGATGTACGTTTTCTTATTGATATGCAAAAATTATTTATGTAAAAATTTTTCTATTTTAAAAAAAATTTAAAAATAATTGTTTTTGGAAAAATATTATTTTATTATATAAAAACCTTTAAAACTATGATGTATAAAAATTTTTATCTGAGTAGAATTGCGTAAATATTATTTAATAAACAACTATTTTATATATTAGAAAAAAAAATTTAAATAAAAATTTGAAAAAGATTTAATTTTTTGTGATAAGATCATAATAATTATAATTCTTACAAAACTTTGATATTTTTTTTGTCTAATTTCATTATTATTACGTTTTTCTTAAAGATATGAAAAATATAAATAAATGGTATTTTAATATACTTCATTTTATTATAGAATCAATTATTTTTAATTAATACTTTTATATTTAAATATTTGATTGATAAAAAATTTATATATTATTATATTTAATAATGTTATAAGAAAGTTATGCAATTCTTTTAATGTTCTTGTTAATATGTATGTACAAACATACATAAAAAAAAAAAGAAAAAAAAAATGCGAAATAAATAATGGAATATATCTAACACTATTAGATGAAATATAAAATTTTAATGTTATAAAAGTAATATATTGTAAATCTTTTAGGGTATGTTTTATATTTAAAATATGCAAAATTAACTATTGAATGTATAAAAAAAATTATATAAAAAATTTAGCTTTTCTAAGTTTCACTTGTGAATGAAAAAAAAGTAAAAACATAAAAATATAAATAAATATATATTTTCTATTTTTTTTTTTTTTTATATTATATTGTTATCATGTTTTATTTCAATTTTATTTCATTATATTTTATTATAATTGCTTACATACATTTTTGATTTTTTTTAATTATTATCTACTAAGAATGTCATTAATATACGCATAAATAATAAGCTTACATAATAATATATATATATATATATATAAATATATATATATATATATATATTTTTTACATATATATTCTTATTATTAATTAAAAAATTTAGAGTGATACAAAAATAATATTACAAATATATGTATATATCTACTTAAGTTAAATATAGTAAATAATACAATATATATAATTAATTTCTTAAAAATTTCTATTATAAATAAATTATTAAAAAAAAATTTTAAATACCAAATATTTTATTTTAAAAGAAAATAAAATTCCATTAGTACTTAATTGATTTTATAAATTTTTTTATTATAAATAAAATATAGTATTTTTTTAAAATATATTTTTCTTTTTAGTAAATATTTCATCAATAATAATGATATGAAAAAAAAAAAAAAAAAAAAAAAAAAAAAAAAAAAAAATTGTATTTATATACACATATAGATATAAAGTAAATGCCTAAATAAATGTATGATTAAATAAGAATTCAGTAAACTTTATTTTTTTTTTTTAAGCTATTATTATATATTACATCTTATATAATAAAAATCAATTTAAAAAAATAAAATAAAAATTTAAACTATTCTATATATAAAATAATTACACAATAACGCAATTAAAAATGAATGAAAAAGCACGATAACATAAGTATATATATGTAAATGCATATATGTATTTTTAAATAGATACTTTGTATTAATAATAATATTTACAAACAATTATGAATATTCATCCATGTAAAATAAATGTATTTTATAACTATAACATGTAAATTATAATATTATTATATAATAACAAATTAATTTTCAAAGTAATTTTTTTTTTTTTTTTTTAATTTCTATGTATATTTAATTTAGACTTTTGTAAATACATTATATATTTAGTAATGCAAATATAAAAATAAAATATATCTCTATGAAATTTACACATTCATATAAAAAAATTATACACATGTAACTATAAGTAAATAAATTATAAAATAGGTGATTAAAAACAAATATCATGGAATATAATAGATATATATTCATTTATGTTTATTATGATATTATTTTTATGTTTTTATATATTTATTTATTTACATATTTTGGTTACAATATATATATATATATATTCATTTATGTCAACATACTTATGTTTAATTTATGATTTTGCGCCTTTTCTTTTATCAGTTTATTTTTTTTTTTATTTTTTTTTATTTTCATTATTTTATTAGATTATTAATTATATATATATTTATTTATATAAAACAAAAGGATAAAAAAAATTATGTATGAGGTCCGGTGTTGATAAAATTTCTTCTATTATCTGTGTTATTTAATTTACTTCTTTGATTTAACAATGCTTGAACATATTGTTCTTCTCCTTTTTTTATTGTAACTTTTAATTTTTTTTTATGTGCTAAAAAACCATTCATATATTTTACAGCATTAATAGCACTATCTACATTATCATAGGATACAAAAGCAAACCCCCTATTTCTACCAGTATCCTTTTCAGTTGCAATATGGGCAGATATAATATTACCAAAAGGTGAAAAGGCAGCTAATAAATCATTTTGCATCCATTCATTTGGGATATGAAAAATAAAAATATTAGCTCCTACTGGGCCAGTTAATTCGTTAATATTTAATGGATTCATAAAAGATTGATCTAATTTTCTAGGTTTGTGCCATTGTGTTTGTCCAGTTAACTCATTGTGATAATAAGGTCTTCCATCTTCTTTTGAAAAATATTGTTTCCAGTGGGATTGAGTAGAATTATTTGCTGTTCTTTGTTGATTTGCAGTATTCTGCAAATTATAATTCATATGTAAAGGATATCTACTAAAAGAGCCAACATGCATATTTTTAAATTGTTGTGATTGCATATATGTATTATTATTATTATTGTTATTATTGTTATTGTTATTATTATTATTATTATTTAATGGATTCATTAACGATCTACTTAATATTTGCTTTTCTTGTAATTGATTTTTTGTTTCAGCAAATCGTACTTCTATTGGTTTTTCAGCATTTTCTATAGCTATTTTACCATTTAAATTTTGTATAGCAAATATTCCTTGTTCTTTAAAACCATAATTAACAAAAGCACATCGTTTACTAACACCATTACTATTTTTCATTATATATATTTCTGTAACATTTCCATATCTATTAAATAAATTTCTTATTTTTTCTTCTGTTATATCTTTAGGTAATGATCCCACAAATAATTTTGCTTCGTTTTCATTTGCATTATTCATATTGACTCCATATTTTTCTAATTCTCCAATGGCAAACTTTACTATTAATGGTCCCAAATTTTCATTTAATACTTTCTTACCATGTAATTCCTTTATTGCTTTTTGTGCATAAAATATTGACTCCATTCGAACAAATACATTTGCTCTGTTTATATTTGGCTTTTTATCTTTAATAAAAACAATATCTTTTATTCCTCCAAATTCTTCAAATATTGTTCTAATGTCGTTTTCTGTCAAATTTTTTGGGATTGAACTTACAAATAATTTTACAGGTATAGATGGAGCTGGATTATATGGATTATTTATTTGATAATTACATTGTTCATTTATTCTCGTTTCACCATAAGAAGATTCATTTTTTTCATTATTATATTGTTGTGTATTGTTACTCATTGTATTTATGTTATTCATAAAACTCATAATTTTATTAAAAAAATGTTTATTTTCTAAATATACCCCCAAATAATAATTTTTATGAAAATATCTCTTCAGAAATATATATATATATTTTGAAGAAAATTTTATTTAAATTTTTTTTTAATTTTTAAATAATCCTTTAAAAAAAATTTACTTCTTAGAAATATAATTTTTAAAGAATATATTTCTTTTTTTTTTAAAATATGCATCACTTTATCCTATTTTACTCTCTATATATTATCTTATTTTTCAAAATTTGTTTAAAAATATTCTCTGTAACATTTGTAATAAAACAAAATTTTAACAGCTCTTAAAAAAAAATGTAGTTTTTTTTAATTATTCTTCAAATAACATAATATTTAAATAATTCTACAAAAAAAAAATTATTTTTATATAATTCTTTTATCAATAATTGCTAATATTTTAAAAAGGAACTTATTAGTATCATTACTATTATATTTATGTTATTGTTATATTTAACAATACAATTTTTTTTTTTTTTTTTTTTTTTTTTTTTTTTTTTTTTTTTGTTTTTCTCAAAATTCTTTAAAAAATTTACCTTCCTCAAAAAACTATTTTTCTTTTAAAGTATTATTTAAGAAAATTTTATTTTCCTCATAAAATTTTATAATTTTTGATGAGACTAATTTTATTGATAAAATGACAATCTCACACAATTTCTTAATATTTCAGATAAAGTTAATGCTTTTGTTAGATTTCTCTTCTTTAGAAAAACACAATATATATTCTCTAAAATATTGTACTCTTAAAAAAAACTCCTTTTTTAATTTATAATTTTTTTTAATTTTTATTATTTACAAAATATATCCCGTATTATAAAGTATACAATATTTTATAATATTTTTATGCATGTTTTTTTTTTTTTTTTTTTTTTTTTTTTTTTTCTCAACAAAATATAGAATATTAATTTATGTAAATAAATACGCTAAAATAAAATATTGTTTTAAATTGAAAAAATTAATATAATTGCTTAAATATCTTTTTAACTCTAGCGTGTTCATATTTTTAGAATAACCTATTTTTTCTAATTTTTTTTTTTTTTTTTTTTTTTTT
>NW_021628251.1:353760-360716 GCF_900005855.1 Plasmodium gallinaceum | reverse complement strand
TAATTTTTTTTTTTTTTTTTTTTTGTCTACAAAATAATTTCCATTAAAATATATCCAAAATCTTAAAGATATATAAAAATTCTTTTTTTTTTTTATAAACACAAATTAATATATATTATTTATAAATCATAGAAGATTATTCTTAGAAAACCAAAAAAAAAAAAAAAAAATAAAATATATAAGTTATTTTCCTATAAACTATATCTTAAATAAATGAAAAATATATTTACTTTAAATTTCCTTAAACACAAATTCAATAGATTCTTCATTTAATTCTAAAAGCTCCTTTGCAATTTTTTTAAATTTTAAGAACAAAATAAAAAAAAGAAAAAAGGGAAAAAATATGCTTATAATTACACCAATAATAAAGATAGGTTAAATAGTGAAAAAAAAAAAAAAAAATAAAATAAAAATGAAAACAAAAATAAAAATAACAATGAAAAAAAATATAAAAAAAATCGATAAAAATTATTAAGATAAAAATATATAAAAACTGTTAAATTTTAAATACTAATTTACATGAAGGGGAAAGAAGAAAAGAATAAAAAAAAAAAAAAATATAAAAAAAAAAACAAATGTCAATATATTGTAGTATGTAAAATATTAAAAATATATAAAAAGAAAAAAAAAAAAAATTTTTTTAATAGGAAAATATTTCATATGTTTTATTAATATTCAACATAACCATGCACACTAAAAATTTTATTTATAAATGTGTTAGTGGAATAAATATATTCATTATATCCTGCTTTTATTATATAATAATTATAACATTACTTTTTTTTTTTCACTTTTATTTAATTTTATTTTATTATTTTTTTTATTTTGTTATATGCATGTATAAAAAACGAAATTATTATTACCTAAAAGAATACATAAATATTAATAATTATATATGAAGGAAATAAAAAATAATGAATAAATAAGGAAAATAAAAAGATAACCCATATTAACAAAATATTTTTAAATTTAATATAAATAATAAAAAAGAAACATTAAAAAAAAAAAAGAAAAAAAAGTGAAAAACTGTTCAAAAATATTTTTCTTAACTGAAATTATATACTTAATGGAAAAATGGAAATTTATTAAAAACAATGCACAATTTTAACTTTTAAAAATTTTTTTTTTTTTTTTTATATACATGTCATATAATAATCTTTTTTTTTCTTATTTTTTATATTAATAATTTTAAATATATTCAGTTTGAGATTGTTGATATCAAACTGTAATATTTTTTTGTTTTATATATATTTAAAAAATTAATATATTTTCAAGGTTCTTTTTTTTTTAAAAGCAATTATTACATAAATCTATTTTTTTAAATATATAACTATACTAATTTATATCTCATATGTATATATTATATTCTAAATCTTTTAGTATAATTTTTTTATTATTTTAAAATAAAACTTTCTCTCTAAACTTATATTCAACATCAAAGTAAAAATACACTTATATGAATAAATTTTTTCATATAGATTTTATTATTAATTAAGCTATTTAAATATTATATTATTTAAATTTATGAAAAATTTAAGTAATTATTTATTCTTGTAAATTAAATAAATTTATAGATATTTTTTAATTTATTTTTATCTATTTTTCCTTTGATAAGAGATGAACATATAAAATATGTTATTATTCCTTACTTTGAAAATTTTAATACTTTTTTAGTTAAGTAGAATTTTTATTCAGTAATTTATTATATTTTTATAGCATTAATTACTTTCTTTATTTAAAGAATTAAAATAATGAAGAATATTAAAAAATTTAAAATTATTTTTTTTTCTATGTAACTTTTATTAAATTAATATTTTTGATAAAAAGTTTATTTAAACCTAATGCTTTATTATTATCTTTCATATGGCTCATTAACATTTTATAAAAGTTACACTCCTTTTTTCTAGAATAATAATAAATAGTTATTTTTCTTTTTTTTTGTAATCTTTTGTTTTTGTTCCATAAATAAAGAAGAGTTACTTTTAATAACTTTAAAGTTACATGTTTGCTATTTTATTTATATTTTTTTCACATTCAATTAATATCTTTAATGCATACAGTTCATTTAATTCAATTTTATTTTTTAATTTTTGCATAATTTTTTTCCTCTTCTTCATATAGAATATATATGAAAAAAAAAATAAATTGTAAACAATTTTATTCAGTAGAATTTGTTTGAAAATACTTTTAATATATTTTTTTTTACATATATATATAAAACATGGTTATTTTAGCCTATAAAATAAAAATATGGAAATATAACACAAATTAAATATATAATATTAATATTTTCAAAAGTTTATTATAATATAAAAATTTTAAAAATATATAAAAAAAAAAAAAAAAAAAAAAAAAAAAAGAAAGATATAATAAGAAGAATATGTATGAATATCATAATTTAAATGTGTGTAAATACAATATATTTATTTTAAATGATTAAAATATATAAATTCAATTATTCAAATTAATGTTCATTTTTTTTCATTATATATTGATTAAAAAAAAAAAAAAAAAAAAGGATCTAAATGAAGATAAAAAAGAATGTTTTTTTCTTATTTTTTGATAAAAGATATTATAACCCTCCTAGTAAAAGAAAATGGAGTAAACAAAATGATAAATATAAAACGAGAAGACCATTAGCAGAAAAATTTAATATACATAAAATTAATATAAAAGGAGAATATTGGAAACAAAAGCATGTAAATAAGCAATTTGTAGTAGAAAATGATAATATAGATATGATAAACGAAAAAACTAGCTTAAATTTTTTTGGTTATCCAAATATATCTTTACATAACAAATTGGGTGGAAGCTTATATATTGAGCAAATGGATGAAATCACATTATGCGTAATTATGAATAAATGTATAAAAGAAAATATATATGATAGTTTTATATGGAAAAATTTATTAAATAGATGTACTAGAATAATGAATAAAATGAATGGGAATATTTTAAGCTATATTTTTAAATATTCTTCACAATCTCACTATTATAATCACTATTTTTTTATTACTATGATTGGCAATATATCCTCAAATTTATATTCTTTTAATTTAAAAAATTGCTCAAATGTATTATTTGCAATGAATAATAATAGTGACTTTTATAATGAAGAAATATATAAAAAAATTATTGAACATAGTTCACTGCTTATTTTAAATAGGAATGATATTGATGTTAATGACATTTTATCTATTATAAATTCTTTTTACATTTTTAAAAATAGGAATACAAATGAAATAAATAATTTGGATTCTTATAATATTTATAAAAATGTAAATTATGCATACTTATTATTTGATAGTATTTCTAAAACCTTTAAGAGATATGATTTGGATCTATGTGAAATTGATTATGTATGTTCTTCTTTATTATCCCTTTGCTTACTGGATAGAATAAATTTGTTCTTTCAAGAAAGAAATAGAAATGTTATAAATAAATTAATAAATTATCTAAATAATAACATGGAAAAGTTAAATATTAAACATATTTCTGTTTTGTGTTTTGCATCTTGTGTTTTTAAAAATTCAGAGAATCTAAAATGGAAGAATATATTTCGCAAAATAGAAAAAGAATGTTATTTATTAGATGATAATTATATAAGTATTTTAGCATATTCATTAAAAGGAAAAATATTGGAGAATAAGAATATATATAATATTATTTATAATAAAATTTTTGATACATTAAATTCAGCTTCATTAGAGAATTTAAGTTTAATAACATATTCTTTTTTAAAATACAACAATATAAACAATATCTACGTTAATAATGAAGAAACGAAAATAGAAGGAAATAATATAGAAAATGATGAAAAAATAAAAGAAGAAAAGAAAAAACGTAATTATTTGTTTAAAAAAGGAGATAAAGAAGGAAATTTTAATTATTCTTTTAATTTATTTAATGATTTTTTATATGGTAAGATAAAATATAATGCAAATAATTTTAGTATCTTTCAAATATTTTTAATTTTTAAAGGATTATCTGAAACTAAATTACAAAATAATAAAATTGAAGATTTAAAAGTAATTTTATTAGACCATATATGCAAAAATATTTATACAATACCTATATATTTACTATCTTATTTTAGCAAAATCATTACAAATAGCTCAATAAAAGATAAGGAATTAATAAACTCGATAAAAAATATAAGCTTAATATATTTAAATATCTATAAATATTTATATATAGAAGATAGTGATTATGTGATTAATGCAAACTTTTCTTTGATAGAAGAATACTACAGTACTGTTAATAACGAAAATAAGATAAAAAGTGATATTACATTCCTATATAATGAAAAAAAAAAAGAAATTACTTATTTATCGGAAAAATATTTAATAAATCACGAATTGTTCAAAAGAAGATTTAAATATTTAAATGAAAATTTTAATATATCAAAAGAACAAATTGAAAAAATATTTCAATTTTCAAAAAATTATTTTTTTAATTATTATTTGAAAGAAAAACATCTAGCCAATTTTTTTTATTTTTGCACACTAATGGATAAAGAAAACGCAAATATTTATTTTAATGAAATTAAAACTATAATATATGATAAAATAATAAACAAACATTTAAAATTTTGTTCATCCAGTATTTTATATATTTTTAAGACATTAGATCAAATGAATATGATTCAAAAACAAAACAAATTTTTTAATATATTATTAAAACAATTATGTGATGAGATATTTTCTATTAATATTTCTATTTTTTTTCAGCTTCTTATAATATTTTATAAAAATAAAATTTCTCATTATTACTTTTTAAAGAAAGCAAAATATATAATTAATATGAACAAGTATTAAATTATAAATATATATATATATATATATATATATATATATATCTATAAATATGAAAATATTTTTTTTTTTGTTTTTTTTAGGTATGAATTAAGTGAAAACACATTAATAAACATGAATAACATGATTTTCGAATTGAACAAGTTACTTTATTAACAAAAATATAAAAAAAAAATAGAATTCCATTTTTTAAATAAATTTTTTTTTATAATAGAATTCTAATTTTTAGAATATTTCAATATTTCTCATTTTATTATTACTTTTTTTGTGATATATGTTTATTTTATTTATTATTCTTATACCTAATCAAATAATTTTTTGTTTTATTTTTACTTTTTTTTTTTTTTTTTTTTTTTTTTTTGTTTTGACTTTTTTTATTTTAAAATATTACTTTTCATCAAAACCTTTGTAGATAACTCTAATACTATTTTTTTCAATTTCATAATTAACCTTATTTTCATGAGTACATTTCATTATATTAAATACTACTATGCTTGAATTTTGCATCTTATAAGTTTTTGCTTTATGTGGAATTTTTAAGAAGTAATTAAAAAACAATAAAAACCACAAACTGTGACCAAATATTATGAAAATATTATTTTCATTATTAAAAATATATTTTAATGTGTCTAAAAAATAACTCTTGGAATATGTATTGGCAATTTTTAAATTTCTTTTAAATAATCTTTCTACATCTTTGTGCAAAAATTTTTCTATATCAGTAGTTATATACTTATTAAAAAATCTAAGAAGTGGTACACAATCTGGATTCCTGCTTATCTCTTGTAATGAATTTAAAACATAAATTGATTCGTTAAACTTATTTATTCTATTATAAAATGAAATAAAACAACTGGATATGGTTCTTCTTAAATCTGAGCATAACAAAACACTATTATATTTTAATTTATTCAGCACATCTATATGTTCTTTTATACTTAGATTAATTATTTCTTCATGATCATATTCATCATTATTATTTTTTAAATTCACATTTTTCATATCAACGTTGCTTTCCGCAACTTTATTGTTATTAAACGTTTTATTTTTCTTATTATCACAACGTTGCAATTTTATCATCTCTGAACTATTTTCATATTTTTTTGCATTTTCTTCTGATATATCTATTTGATTAATAGGAACAACACACTGTTTACTTCCATCTTTATTTTTTTTTTCTTTTTGCAAAAAGTTAGATAATTCAAGAGACTGAATTATTCCATTAGTACTTAAAGGGGCATCTATTAACGCAGATTTTTTACTAAATAAAAATATGAATTCATAAAAAATTACTAAAGAAATATTCATAAACGTTTTAAAAGTAAGTTTTTTATTGAAAGTGTTATTCCATACAGATTCACTATGTCTGATAAAATATATTGTTTTTATTTCACAATTATCTTTATTTATCAAGCTTTCATCTTTTTCACTCATGGGAATACTAATATATTTATTTCTATTAAATGACACATATCTATATATACAATGAAATATTACTTTAATTTTAATAAAAAAATTAATAAAAGAATTAACTATTATTTCTTTTAGTATTTGTATGTGTAAAAAGAATTTTAATAGTCTTTTATTATTTGTATTTTTTTTATTTTTATGTTTTTTTAAATTGAATATATGAATATATTCAAATATGATGTTAATAATGAGGAAGGTTAAAAAAATAGTAACTAACGAAATTAAAAAAATTTTCATTATTCATATTATTTTTTTTATTTTATATATATATATGTATAATATATATATATATATTTTTACTTTTAAATTATTTGATATACTAACAAAAAATAATTAAAATTTTATAAAAACTTCAAAATGAAATTTATACTAAATTTAAAATTATAATTAACAAAAATCCTTCATAATAATATTAGAAAAATATTGAATAAAACATAATAATCTAAAATTAAAAAAAAAAAAAAATTTAATCAGTATTAATAAAAATACAAATATGAAATTAAGGAAAAACTAAACAAAATTAACATTTTAGAAAAAAAAAAAAAAAAAAATAGAATTTACAATGTATTTATAGAATAATTTTAAATTAAAATAATTCTTAAATATTTAACATAAACTTTATCAATAAAAAAAAAAAAAAAAAAAAAAAATACCCTTCAGAAAATTTCTACT
>NW_021628251.1:297489-352760 GCF_900005855.1 Plasmodium gallinaceum | reverse complement strand
TTAACATAAACTTTATCAAAAAAAAAAAAAAAAAAAAAAAAAAATACCCTTCAGAAAATTTCTACTAATTTTTTTAACTATATTCATTTATTTTTTTTTTTTAATAATATTACTTAAGAACTGCATACTTATAAAAGTATTTTATTAATATTTTTTTTTTTTATTTCAAAGAATATTTTATTTTTTCTCTTAAATAATTTCATAAAAATTTATAAAATTTTTTTTCAAGTTAAAATAATATATAATGGAATTAATTTTATGAATTTAACAAAAATTAAAAAAAAAAGGATAAAAAAAGTTAATAAGAAAACCACTACAGATATAAATAATTCAATGATTCAAAATTAAAGAATTCATTTTAAAAAACTTTAAAAGAAAAAAATTGAAGTTTTACCTATTAGAATGTCTATGAAATTATTTTTAGTTGTTTTGAAAAATTTTAATTTCATAAATCTTTATTTTTTATTTTTACTTTTTTATTTTTCCTTATTTTCATTATTTTTTATTTTTTTTTTTTTTTCTTAATTTTTATATTTTTTATTTTATTTTTTTATTATTTTTCTTTTTAAATTTGTTTCATAAATTTTTTAATTTTTTTTTTTTTTTTAGTTCTTATTTTACTTTCTTTTTTTTTTTTTTTTTTTTCATTTATGTATATTCAATACTTTTTTATTTATATATATATTTATTATATTCATTTTATTAGTTTTTTATTAATAATTATTTTATTTTACTATTTTACTATTTTCTTTTTTTCTTTTCTTACCTTTTATGGTGTCTTTTCATTTTACCTATTTAATGGTAATCCCTCATTATGGAAAGCTGAAAAAAAACTTCATTGGAATATTAACTTGAGTTATATATAAACTTCTTATTCTATCTTATTCTATCTTATTATTCTATGCATTTTTATACTATATTTGTTAATATATTTTGAGGATATCCTTTGAAAATAAATACATATGTTTTATTTAATAAGATTTATATTAATACAGTCATTTGATTTTTAATTATATTTATTAATATTGGTTAGACTCTGAAAAAAAAAAATTTAATATAAAAAAAAAAGAAAAATTTATCATTTTTTAACATAAAAATCATAAATTTTTTAAAACTTCCTTTTTAACCTTTAAAAAGTTATATTTTTTTTTTAAATTATCTTTAATTAATGATTTATCATAAATATTTCTATCCTTTAAATTTTTTTTTGATGAATTATTATTATATACATCCAATTTATTTTTATCTTCATTTATTTTATTATAAAAAAAAACGGTATAATTATAAATATTGTCTAATGTAAGTGGATTTGTTGCATCTAGATTTACCGTATCTTTATTTTTTTCAAATTTTTTTGTATTTTGATATGTGTTTAATTTCTTACACTTATTATTCTCCACAGTACTGTTTTCTATTACGCTTTTATTACTATAGCCATAATTTTCTATGTTATTTATATACTTTATATCATTTCTTACAAAAAAAAAGTCTTTTGGTTTTTCTACATTTTCTTCATTTTCTTCATTTTCTTGTTTTTTCTTATTTTCATCATCATATATATGAATTTTTTTATTTAAATGAAAATTTTCATTCATTTTTCTTTTATAAATATTGTTATTATAATTATCATTTTTGCAATCATTTTTTTCATCATTGTTATGAATTAGTTTTTTAAACATTGAAAAAAAATCATTATTTTTTATATTATATTCATTACTGGATATAATTTTATCATTTTCTAAAAAATTATTATATTGTTCATTATTAATGTTATTTTTACCATTTTCAAATATATTTTTTTTTATAATATCATGACTCACCGTTTTTTTATCCAATAATAGTTCATCTAGTTCTTTATAAAGTAGATTATGCTTCTCATTATTATCATAGTTAGTTACACTTTTAACAAGATTTTCATTATCATCATTATTATCACAACATTTTACATTTTTCATATTTTTCAAATTTTTAATATTATTAAATGAAATTTCATTATTTCTCTTTTTTTTTAAATATAATTCTTCTTTATTAAAATTCTCTTTCTCTTCATTTTCATTATATTCCATCGTATATTTATTAACTTTGTCTTCTGTATTTTTTAATCTTTGCTTTAATTTTAATTTATTAAATTGTATCAATTTATTTTTTAAATATATTAACTTTTTATCATTATATAAATTTTCTTTGTCTTTATCAACTTTATTTTCATTATCACCCTCTATGACATATTTATTTACTTTTTTTTTATTTTCATATTCTTTTTCGTTTTCATTTTCATTTTCACTTTCATTTTCATTTTCACTTTCATTTTCATTTTCACTTTCATTTTCATTTTCATTTTCACTTTCATTTTCACTTTCATTTTCATTTTCACTTTCATTTTCAATTTCATTTTCACTTTCACTTTCAATTTCATTTTCACTTTCACTTTCACTTTCACTTTCATTCTCATTCTCATTCTCATTCTCACTCTCATTCTCATTTTCATTCTCATTCTCATTCTCATTATCATTCTCATTCTCATTATCATTATCATTCTCATTCTCATTCTCATTCTCACTCTCATTCTCATTTTCATTCTCATTCTCACTCTCATTCTCATTTTCATTCTCATCCTCACTTTCAATTTCACTTTCAATTTCACTTTCAATTTCACTTTCAATTTCACTTTCAATTTCACTTTCAATTTCATTTTCAACTTCATTTTTATCATCCACCTCTTTTTCTACTTCAAAATGTATGAGTTCATTTCTTGAATTATCATCTTTTTTATCATTAATTAATAAACCTTTGTTAACATATGTATTATAATCTTTATAACAATTTTTATAATTATCTCTATGATTACTACTGCTTTTATTAATATATTTTATGGGTTTATTTTTAGAGTAATTAATATGTTTATTACTTTTATTATTATGAAATTTATTATTTAATTTATTTTCTTTTGTATAATACTGATATTTTAACTCTTTTTTTTTTTCAATCCTTTTATCATTATAATTTATTTTAATTCCATTTTCCATTTTATTAAATAATTTTTTTTTTATCATATCTGGATTTACAAAATAATTATCTGAAGTAGAACTATTTTCACTTAAAAGTTTCATATTATTTTTATTAGTATATGAACGATTTTTAAAATTTGTATTTTTATTATTCTTTAAGATATCTTTAAACTTTTCATCATTAATATATTTCTTCTCATAAAAACTAGAAAAATTTATTTGACTATCATTTAGGTTTGATAATGAACAATATTCATTATGAATAAATGAATCATTCATACTTTCAATATCTTTATCCGACTTCTCAACTTTTTTTATTTTTAAAAATATATTTTTATCATCGTCTATTTCATCTATGACTGTACTTTCATTTTTACTTTCATCTATTCTTTGATTAATTTTTTTATTATTTAAACAATTTATTTGATTATCTATTTGATTACTAAGGTTATTTATCTGATTATTTATTTGATTAAACATATGATTGCTCTTTTGAATATACACATAACTATTTACTTGATCATTTAAATTATTTATTTGACTTTTTATATTATTTATTTGATTGGATATTTGATTACTTATTTGGGCATTAATATGATTATTCACTTGATTATTTATTAAATTCTTTAATTTATTATTTACTTTATAATTTAAATTTTTTATATGATCATATATTTGATTGTACATCTTATTAATTTTTTCATTACATAAAATAAATATTTGATTATTTATACTATTTATTTGATTATTTATATTATTTGTTTGATCATTTATCTTATTGTTCATGAGATTTATTTTATTATTTATATGATTTATTTTCCCATTTTTTTTATTATTTATCATATTTATTTTATTCTTTAAGTTACTAATATGACTATTTAAAATATTCATTTCATTAATTATATTATATAATTTTTCATTTTTTTTATAATTTATTGTATTCATTTTATTGGTTTCATTATTTGTATTATAATACAATTGATTGTTTTTCTGATAAATTATTTGATTGGCTTGGTGATTTATCATTTGACTATTTTTTTGATGAGGTATGTGATCAATAATTTGATAATCTTTTTGATAATTTATCTGTTTATTTATTTCGTTCTTTTTTTGAGTGCCTATTTGATGGGAACTCTTTGGATAATTTATTTGCATATTTATTTGATTAATTTTTGGATTAATTTTTTGATCAAATATATTATTATTATGTTCATTAATCATTTCATAATTTAATTTGCTACTTGTTTTGTTGTCTAATTTACTAACAGTTTGTTCTTTTTTTAAATTACTTGTTTCAGAATTGTTATCTTTTGTACTTTTTTCCATGTTATTATTAATTTCTATTTTATCCATGTCAGTATTACTCAAAGCTTTAATAATATTTTTATTTTTATCAAAAATAAAAACATCATTTGTATCATTTCCTTCAATATTGGTATTATTATTTTCTTCTATACTTTTTTTTAATTTTTCTTGATTCTTTACAACATTAGTTATTTTTTCTTTTAAATATTTATAACGATTATTTTTGTTTGCTTCATTTTTTTTATCTTTTACAGTCGTATTAATTGAAACTTTTTCAACTCCCTTTCCTGTATAAATATACATATCAGTAACTTCATTTCTTTTATCTACATTTTCTCTATTTTCTTCTTCAAACAGCTTTCCTTTTCCTAATAAAGTTAAATATTCTACACGACTATATAGACAAAAAAAAAAAAAAAAAAAAAAAAATATATATCAAATATATAAATATATTAAAAAGGTGTATATTATGAGATATTTTTGTTTTTTTTAAAAATTAAACCTTTTCTTTTTATTAGAAAATGCATTTAATTTATTCTATAAAAATTAAAAATATTAAAATTTTTGTATTTTAATTAATAAAAAAAAGAAAAGAAATTAATAAAAAAACTACATTATATATGCTCCAAGAGTTATTTTTATAAACAATGTTATTATCATTTTTCATTATTTTGAAATTTAAAAAAAAAAAGAAAAAATAAACAATATATACATATATATATTTTTTTGGTAAATTTTTTATTTTAAAATATATTTTTAAAAGACTATATTCTTAGTTAAACAAATCTAAACAAAAATAAACATTTTAACAATATTAATTTATTATATTTATAAAATATATATATATTTATATAAGAATTATATTAATTTATATAAATTCTTAAATTTTATTATTCCCATAAAACACATATTTTTAAATTAGTTTTTTTAAACTCCTTTTAAGATAATAATCTATAAAAAAAAAAAATAAAAAATAAAAATAATATGTAAAAAAATGTATTAGTTATTGTTAAATCATACATATATTAACATAAATAGTAAAATAAAATATGCTTCAAAAAAAAATAAATTTTAATAAAAGGAGAAATTCATTCCATTATAAAATAAGAAGCATATATAACTATGTAGAAAGGTAAATATATTAAAGCATAATTCAAACAAATAATAATAACGTTTAAATAACAATATATATATGTATATATATATATATGTATATGTGTAAAAAGATATTCTAAAAAAAAAAATTAGAATATAGTATATCTTCTTAATGTATATTTTTTTGATTAAAAGTATTTTTACAAAATTCATAACTATTATTATTTTTAAAAAAAAATTTCATTATTCTCAAAACTCAAAGAATTTTTCGTTACTTTGAAAACTTCTTTCTTAATATAATTTTTATTTATAATAATATACACACGTATATGTTATTTTAGCTTATTTTTTTTTTTTTCATCTATAAATATAAAAATTTATTCTTTTCCCTTGCTTTTTTTTTTTTTGGTAATTTTTACTTTATATTTTTATTTAGGTAAAACAAATGGAAAATTAATTATAAAATATTCCCTTTAATATATATAAAATTTTACTATTTTTTCATTTGAAAATTTCTTAAAAAAAAAAATTACGAAGCTTTTAATAAACATTGTTTTAAATATAATATCAATGTTTTCTTAAGAAAATTATTTATTATTTTTATGTAATTATTGAAGATAATATATATACATATGAAAAAAGCTATATTTTAATTTTTTTTATCTTAAATTATTCAAAATTGTTTGAAATTTATTGAATTAAAAAGTTGTAAAAAAAAAAAAAAAAAAAAAAAAAAGATAAAAAATTAAATTGCTTTGAGCATATATTGTAAAGATGAAAATTTTTTTTTTCGTATGTTAAAATGTAACTTTTTTATTCATAAAAAAAATTTTTAATATACAAAAAGCAACGACAATAAATTAATTTTATGTATATACGAATATTTATAAAAATTGTTTTTCACTATTAATTTAGTAAAATTAAATTCTTTATAAGTTCAAAGAACAATAAAAAATATTCCAAAGCATAATTAATTGGAACTTCATATTTATTGTGAGATCTAAATTTTCTTTTTTTTGTTTTTTATTTTTATGTTTCTCCTTTCTTCATTTGTTATATAATTTAAAATTTTATATTATTTTGTTCTATTATTGAAGATAAATGCATAAACTTTTTAATGTAAACGATTTACATTTTTTCTAAAAACAAAGAAAAGGAGTAGATTCTGAAACATCTTTCAATTATAAAATAATTTTCTTTCTATTTTTATTCCTTTTTTTATTCTTTTTTTTTAAATAGAATATATGTCTATATATGTAAGTTGGAAAAAAATGTAGATATAATTTATGTTTTAATTTATTAATTTTAATTTTTTTAATTTTTTTTCTTTATTTAAATTAAGACTTTAGATGGTAGACATATAGTTTCATAAAATAAAAAAAGGTTTTAGAATTCTTTATTTTTTTAGCGTGTGCATTTTTTTTTTTTTTTTTTATTTTCTCTTTTTTAATATATATATAGAAGACATTTAATTTAAAATTTAATATTTTATGTAAATTTGTAAAAAATTTGTGTTAATGGACTTAAACATTCAATAATTTTAACATAATAATTATAAAATAAAAAGGTTAATTTCAAAAAAAGTTTAAAAAAATTTAAAGAGGAAATTTAAACAACAGTTGTTAGAAATTTTGTAATTTTGTAAAATTTTATCCTTTAATATAATGCACTATTTAATGTCAATTGTATACTTCATATATTCACTTAATTTTCTTCTATTTTCATTTTTTTTTTTTTTTTTCTTTTTTCTATCAAGTTGCTTTTTTTTATATTAATATTCATACTAAAAAAAAAATTAAACGTATATATACATATATATATATATAAATATATATATATATATATATATACATATATATACATATATATTTTTATTATATATATATATATACTTACTATAAATGAATAAATTAATTTATTATCTTTTAAATACTGAATTTTTAAAATTAATTTTTTAAATCATTGTTTTTAATATTTGCGCATAATTAATATCCATATGGTGATATCGTAAATTTACATATATATAAAAAAAAATATACAAAAAATTTTAATTTCCTAAATTTTCAATTTTTGTGTGCGTAAATTTATTAATAAGTCAATGTTATAAATAAACTAACATTTAATGTATTGTTGAATTTTTTTAATATGACATATTTGATGTATTTTTGTAAATTAAATTTTATATAATTAAGATATTAATATTTTAAAAATTTTGCTTTATTTTACACCTTTTTTTCTTATTTATTGGTTCAAAACATGCATATATAACTGTCTTTTATTTAGATTAGAAGAAAAATAAATGTAAAAAAATAGAAAAATATATAGAAATTTTTAGTAACTTTTTTTATTATTTTTATGCTATTTACTTTTTTTTTTTTTTTTTTATATTAATAAATAATTTATTAAAATTTAGATACATAAAAAAAAAAAAAAAAAAAATCATAGAGTTATTTTTACACAAATAAATTTTTTCATTTTTTTTTATGCTTCTTTACCACTATTGCTACTACTATTTCTTTAAAGTCTTTTATTTTTTTTTTTTTTTTTTTTTTTTTTNTTTTTTTTTTTTTTTTTTTTTTTAAATTACATGAATTCCAATTTTTTTTTTTCTGTTTTTTAAGAATAATTAAAAAAAAAAAAAAAAAGTTAAGTGATATATATAAAATATTAAAAAGAGATAAAAAAAAAAAAAATAAAATATAAATATAAAGTATATAAGATAAAATGGATTCAGGTATACATATATATTTAGAATAAAATAAAAATAATATTTTTAAATATATATATATATCTAAAAGAGAAAATTATGCAAGAAAATTTTGAAGTTTAAGAGAAATTATCAAATAGTATTTGTTAAACATATTTATATCTTAAGATTTTTTTTATTTACACATAATATGTATTTTTGTTTTTTTTTCTTAAAGAATATCAAGGTTTATTAAATAGCAAGGAAAGAGAAGATGAATCTAATAGGGCACATATAGCTGAAAAAGTGGAAAAAGGGGGAGAAAAAATTGAAAATACTTTAATGAAATTAAATGTGAGATATCAAACATTATTTTTTTCATCTGGTGTTATGACTGTTTTAAGTGGAACAATATCATTACTAGAATCTTTGAGATATTTTTATTTTACTAATTTTGTAGTCTCTACATTTTTGATGTAAGTTAATTTTTTTTTTTTTTTTTTTTTTTTTTTATAAAAACTATGTGTGTGTGTGTGTAGCATAATTAATGTTTATTTATCACATATGTTTATTTTAGAATTATTAAAAATATTATATTATGAAATAATTAAAATTAAAATAAATAAATATGTAATTATATTAATGTTATTTATTATTTTTCTTTTTATAGAATAATGGGATTAATCATGATGATTTTAGACATTCCAGGAACACCAAGATGGGCTGCTAAACATAGAATTTTGATAAGAAAATACATCAAATTCTTAACAAGATTAACAGGAAAATCTGTCTGGTTTTTTTTCTTAGGTAAACTAAAAATACCATTCTCATTTTATGCAAACAAATATATATGTGTGTTCATTTATTTACATATAAATCTTTTATTAGTGAATTTTTAATACATAATTTTTTTTTTTCTCCCACCTATTAAATAGGTTCCATGTCATGTTTAAATTTATGGCCACATTCAAGAAATGAAGGATTTTTTAGGTCATTTTTGGTGATTTTATTTAGCACTTTTATTTTAGTTGTATCTGTTGTTGGATTTTTAATAGCTTTAAGAAAATCATTACGATTAGAAAAATTGAAAAAAACGATAAAGTTGGTTTCAAAAGGAGCTTATATTGATTGCTATAGAAAATATAGTGTAGCTGATCCTGATCATGGAATGCAATTTGAAGAATTTAATAGGATGTGTTCTGATCATACAAATGGTTATATTTATTTTGATTTTTTAGATTTATTTATTATTTTTAATGCATTAGATGAACATCAAAAATGTTCTATAAATGAAAGAGAATTCTTAGAATGGATAAATGGACCAGTAACTTATTTATGAAAAATACATATATATATATATATATATATATATATATATATATATATATATATATATATATATATATAAAGCTTTTGATTAATAATAAAAAAATTTTTTTGTGCTATTAAGTTTTTGTTTATCATTGTGAAAAAATGAAAATTTTTTTATAAATTTCAATTTTTTTCATCCACTTTTTAACATAAAAACAAAAAAAAAGAAAAAAAATTGTCAAAAATATGTGCTACTTTTTAAAATTTCAATTATATTGCTTAAACAGGGATTTATATTCTTATTGTCACATATATTCTATATATGAAGTTTGAAACATTTTTAATTTTTTATTATTCCAGCTATTTAATAATTCATAGAAGAAAAAAAAAAAAAAAAAAAAATAATGAATAAATAAATAAATATAATAAGATAATATAAAATGATAGAACATTAATATGAAGTTTTATTCTGTTTCATAATAATTTTTTATGGAGATTTTTTCTTTTTTCCTTCTTAATTTTTAGGGGATACAATAATATAATATATTTAATATACAAAAATTTTTATTTATATATTTTTTCAGTAAAATTTCGATTTTAATTAATGACAAAATATATATTATGTCTACACTAATAATTATTTATTTATTTTTGTTTATTTTATTATTATTTTTTTTTTTTTTTTTTTTATCATATTTTTAAAAGACATATATCAAAATATCCAACATACATTTTAAAAAAAGGAATAAAAACTAACAGTGAATGTATATACAATATGAAAACACCATAAACATATTTTTCTAAAAGCTTTAAATTTCGCTTATTATTTTTAAGATAAAAAATTATTTTGTAACATTTTTTTATATATATGGAATGTATACAAATTGTAACATTTTCTTAATAATAATTTTTATTTAATTTTTTATTTTATTAAAGCAAAAAAATTGATTTCCTAAAAATACTAAACATATATTTTACTATTATTTAATAAAAGTAGTGATAAATTGTTTTTTGAATAATATATATATGTATTATTGATAAAATTTTATGTGTATTTAATGAAAAAATGTGTGCAGTGATAATAAATGAATATGTGCATAATACGTATATATGAAAAAAAAAAAATCAAGAGATGCGCCAGAAGCATTTTGTTCATAATAATAAAAGATAAAATTATTTATAAAAATCATTTATTTCATCTTTTGTTATATCAAGATCTATATTTTGAGAAGATCTTGAAATCACGTCTTTTTCTGACAAAAATGGAATTTTATCATTATCAATGATTAAAGCATTTTGTTTTAAGTCAATTGAGCATTGATGTCTTTTTAATAAATCTAATCCAAAAATAAATTCAATATCATACTCATCAATAATAGTTAAAGAAACTGCATAAAAATGATTTCCTATTTTAATATCAATCATATGAATTTTTCCTAAAATGGTTTTTGTACCAACTCCTTTAGCAATACCAGTAAATCTTTTATCCATTAATCTTAAAATGTTACACTTTTCTGCACATTTTTTTGACATTATACTAGATTGTGCTCCTGAATCAACAAAAGCATGAACTACTTTTTTGTTAATTTCTACAGGAATATATAACATAAAAACTACACCAAAAGCTTCTGGAAAATGCTCTTGAGCTAAAGCTAAATTTGAGTTTATCTGATTTTTATATATATTTTCATATATGTATTTTTGTGAATCTTCTGATAATGGATTTTTTAATGCTTTTTCATACATTTGTTGTTCTCTTTCTTTTTCTTTTTTCTCATTTTCGTATTTTTCTTTTAATATTTTTTTTATTTCTTCAATGTTTCCATTAATTATAGCATCATATAATTTTTTATCTTGTATTTCTAGTACACACATCTTACTTTTATCATTTTTTAAATGTAACAAATTTTCTGCTTCTTTTTTAATATATTCATTTTCCTGAATTTCTTTAAACTGTTCTAATAATGTATTAAAGCTGAATTTATTTGTATTATTCAAGTTATTATTATTTGTCGTTTGATTATTTGTATTATTGTTTATTAAATCTAAATCTAAGCTTAGTTTTTTTCGAATAAATAACAAATCTCCTTCTTTTATATTTAATTTTTTTATTGTATCATATTTATTTAATGCATTTCCATTATATGTCAATTCATTTATATTCATACTTATAGAAAAATCATTTTCGATTATATTCATAATTGTTGATATTTCCGTTTCTTCTAATACATCTAAACTTGTTATTATTTTACTATCATCGGATATAGTTATAAAAACCATTTTGTCCTATTATCTATATAAAGAAAACAAAAATTTGTTATTATCTAATGAAAATTGTTATGGATATTCAAAATATTCCTCCTTATAATTAATTTTTAATAAAAATATTTACAACAAAAAAAATAAAAAAAAAATTTTTGAATGATAAAAAGGAAAAAGGGGTAAATAATCAAAAAAAAAAAAAAAAAAAAAAAAAAAATTTAAAAAAAAAAAAAAAAAAAAAAAAAAAAAAGACTTTAAGAAAAATAAAAATATACAAATAAAAAATACATATAAAAATATATTTAATGAAAAAATTTCAAAATCGTAAAAAAATTTATATATATATTTTTTTTTACATAACTTAAAATATTCTTTTAATGTATTTTAATAATAACAAAAAAATAAAATTAATAGAAAAAGATATTTTTTGCAGATCACAAAAAAATGTATTAGTTTACAAAAATTTTATAATAATTTTAAAAATTTGAAGAGTACATTCAAAAAAAAAGAAAATTAAAAAGACTACTTTTAACAAATTATAAAATAAAATGAATAAAAAAATATTTTAATAATATATATGATTTTGCATAATTTTTTTTAAAAATAAAGAAAAATAAAAACAGTATATTTATACCCATAATTAATTTCATTTTATTTAAAAATGCTTAAGCTTACCTTCAAAATAAAAAATAATAACATAAAAAATAAATTTATTTTTACATCTAGATAATTCAATTTCTTTTATTAACAAAAATTTATACTTTCTTTTTTAGTTCCTTTTTTAAAATATACTATTCAAATATTAATCATTTCTTCCATTTTATTGTTATTCAACATATCTTTATTTATTTTTTAATTCCTTTTAATTTAACGTAGTATCTATTTTTTTTTTTTTTTTTGTTAGTAAAATATTTTTTTTTAGTAGATTAATAAAATCTTATAAAAATTTTCCATATGCATATTTTACCTAGTAGTTTATATAGCATATGTTACTTCATTGAATATTTTTTTATACATTTTTCTTTTTTTTTATATATGAAAAGAATAGAATTTTTTATATGAATTTAAGTATAAAATATTTCATTATTTTACCTATTAATTTAGCCGTTGCAATGCTTATTTTTATTTAAAAACATTTAATGATTAGTATAATAAATTTATCTTAATATTTGGTTTCAAAAAAATAATTAAAAAATTTTTAATTTTTACTTATATTTTTGAATATTTTTTTTAATTAATATGTTAACTTTTTTTCAAATATAACACTTTAACTTATTACTCAATTAATTTTAAGCATATATACTTTAAAAAAAGAATGAAGTAACATTAGTTTTTTTATGGAAATGAAGTTTTTAATGCATAATAATACTGAATATAAAAAATACATAAAAAAAAAAAAAAAAAGTAGAAAAACATATATTTGAAATATTTTTATTTAACCTAATAAATATATCCTTCCCTATTTTAACTTTTTCATAAAACAAAAGTAAAAATACCTTAACTTTTTTTTTTTTTTGTATCAAGTTGTAATTTTATATTCACTATATTTCATATATGTAATATATAATTTATATCATTAAAAAAAAGTATTATATAAATTATTTTAATCATTAAAGAAAATCATACATATATTTAATTTATCAGAGACATAAAAAAAAAAAAAAAAAAAAAAAAAAAAAAATATTTACTAATTATGAAATATTTCTATTCAATGAAAAAAAGTTGTCTAGTAGAATTCATCTATATTGGTACTTAAATATTTTACTAATTTTATTAAAAAAAAAATTTTTATATATTATATTAGTATTTGTAAATGTATATTAAATTTTCTAATTTAAAGTATGCACCTACTATTTTATTGTGTTATAAATCTATTATTTATTCCTAAATTTTTGAATAATCTAAAAATAACTATATAAAATAAATAGTAAAATAGAGAAATAATCTATTTTTTATATTCAAAAAAATTTCCTTAACATTAAATCAAAATTAAACTTAAAATACATATTTAAATAAAAAATATATATATTTTTTTATCTTTATTTCATTGAATAGATATTGTAAAAAAAAAAAAAAATACATATTTTTTTAGTTAATTTTTTTTTTTTTTTTTTTTTTTTTTTTTTTGTTATCTAAAAATGAAAAATTTTGACAATATAAATTTTTTTATATTAGTTTTTAACTTCATTTAAAATACTAAGAATAACACCTTTATTTCAAACTTTGCATTATCTAACAAAGAAATAAAAAAAAAAAAAAATGCAGAATTTTTCTTATAATGATTTAATAGCAAATATATATCATGTTAACTTATGTTGGAAGATTTAAAATAAAAAATGTAAAAAAAAGAATATTATTTTTAAAAGATTAACATATAAATTATTGCAAAATTTTTTTTTTTTTTTTTTTTTTTTTTTTTTGTAGAGTTTAAAAAAAAAATATTATTTCTTATTATTTTCGTAATTCATATTAATATAATTATTATTTTTAGTAATTTTTGTTCATTCTTTATTTTCTTAAAAAGTAGTAATAAAAAAAAAAAATACATTAAAATTTTGAAAGGCATTAAAAAAAAATACACATTGATTGTTAATTTTTTTCAAGGAAAAATTCAATAAATATTTAAGTCTCTTAAATTCATATAATCTAAAATTAAAGTAAATAAGAAACTTCAAAAAAAGAAAAAGAAAAATGTGATAAAAATATATTTTTTTTTTTTTATTTAAAACTTCCTTTTTTTTATAGATGATAAAAAATAGAAGTTTATGTTATTCTTTAAAACATTTTCTTATTTTATGTTACAATAAAAAAATATATTAAATATATTATTATTATATGTTACTTTTTTTTTTTTTTTTTTTTCTAATATGTTTTCATTTTAATAATTATTTGTTATCTTCTATTTTAACTATATAGACAATCAAAGAAGTGTAATACATACCGAGAAAATAACCAAGCTATATAATTTAAAAAATTATAATTCATTAAACAAAATATACTTAATATCTTGTGGAAACAATTTCATATTTAAAAATAATAAATCATTTAATTCTATAAACAATATACAAAATGAAAATAATATAAAAGAAGATGATAGTGATAATGAAGATGATGATAAATTAGTTTTAAATGCAGACAGTGATGATAATGAAGGAAATGAAAGTATAGAGGAAAAGAAAATAAATTCTGATAAAAATATTTATGATAATAAATCCACTTCAACTAATCTAAATTACAACTTAGAAGCAAAAAATATTCCAACTCAATATAAAAAAAGGAGCAAATACGACTCAGACAAGATAATAATGTATTAAAATATATTAATAATGAAGAAAATTTTAATTATACAATAATGAGATTTATATTTATAAATGTAAAAATATGATTACAATTTTGTAATTTTTTTTTTTTTTTTTTTTTTTTTTTTTTTATTATTTCCAGATATGAAGATATAACAGAATTACCAAGAGATATATGTAATTTACTTTTGACCGATGATGAAATAGAACAAATAAATACAGGTGTACCCGATTGTGATTTTGGTAATTATGTTAACAATATTACTCATAATAAAAAAAAATAAGAAAAAATATAAATATATTATATTACTTATATTTTGTTTCTATAATTTATTTCATTTTTGTTTTAAAAATTTTTCTATATAAAAAAAGAAAAAAAATGATGTATAAAGTACACAAAAAAATATGATATCAAAAATGAAAAAATATAGAAAAACATATACTTAAAAAAACAGAATTAATTTAGTTATTAAAAAATAAAAAAATTAATAATTTAATGAAATATATATATATATATATTTTTTTTTTTTTTCTTTTAAAGAATCAAATTTATAAATGAAAAAAAATATTAAATAATTTAAAAATTTTATACATTATACCTTTTAAAAAAATAAATGCATCTTTTTAAAAATATTTGCTTTTTTTTTTTTTTTTTTTTTTTTTTTTTTTATTACATCATTTTATCAATGTATTATTTTAAACTGTAAAATTTGATAATTATGGTTCTGTTCCTGTTCTAAATGAAAATGATGTATCAAATGGATTATATTTGTAAATATACCAATAATCTTCTGTTTTAATTTCAGAAGGTGTTAGTTTGATGTATTCATATATAGAATCTAATTCATTTTTATCTAATGGATTTATATTATGTCTATTTAATAGTTGTTTATAAATTAAATCAATATCTAAATTATTAAATATTGATGGCAGATCTGATCCTAAATATTCGTGATACTGAAATAATTCTTGATGATCATTTACGGTTTTATGAATAACTTTTTTTATTTTTTCTTGATTTTCATAAAAATTTTTTATTTCATCATCGGTTGGAATTACAGATATAGTGTCATTTTTAAAAGCAAAATGAAAATTACTCGTATCATAAAGAATTTGTTCCTTTTTATTCAATTTTGTTAGCATTCCTTTATATAATTTGTATTTATTCCATTTAAATAAAATACTTTCTTTTAATGCATAATATTCTCCTTTTCTTTTCTCTCTCTCTACCCACATACGAGAACTTATAAAATTGTGATCATTTGGTTCATCGTTTAATCCAAAAGTAGATTTTATTCTATCATGTTCTTCTTTCATATCCATATATTCATATCTTTTCAAAAGAGGTGGTAATGGATAATTGTTCCAAAATGTTCCACCACTTAAAATGGGTATATTGGCAGTCTTATAAAAAACACTTTGACTTGTTTTATTAGGATCACTAAGACTATTTAAAATAGTATTACCATCCATTGTACAACCTCTGTATCTTAAAAAAATTTCATGTATATCACACTCTGTGTGTTGATAAATTGGATAATTTAAAGATAAAACAGAATCTTTTAATTGACCAATAGTCCTTGGACCTATAATAGAGGAACCTACAAAAGGTCTACTGTAAACATAACTTAAACTTAATTGAGCTAATGACATACCATGTGATCTAGCTAATTTTATATATTCTCCAACAGCATCCTGTGCCCATACGCATCTATGGGATTTATATAAAAGAGGGTATTTATTACATCTTCCATTTCTTGGACCATATGATAAATATCCATAATCTTCTGGTTTATTACCTCGAGAATCATCTAAATCGTGATCAAGTTGATCATCTCCTAATATAGTATCTGGACCCATAGTGTGATATCTTTCTGGATCCAAATACTTTCCTGTTAAAATTCCTCCTGCTAATAATCCATAAGGCACTAAAGGTACATCATAATTTTCTTTTAATATCATTTCAACAAGACCTGAAGACTCTACTTCATTCCTGTGCAACAGATTATATAAATTTTGCACACACACAATTTTCATATTTTTTTTTTTTTTTTTTTTAGCTAGATTACACCACTGATATATTCCCCACACGCTTTCATTGGAAACCGCTATATGCCTAACCTTTCCTTTAAGAACTAACTTTTCCAATATTTCAAATTGTTCTTCTATGGTTATAACTTCTTTATTTTCTTCTGCTCTTAAATTTTCAAATCCCCATACATATGTATCTTCTCCATTTACACTATTTGGTATGTACCGTTCAGGTATATCAATAGTTAATATGTCCACGTAATTAGTGTTTAAATTTTTCAAAATTTTATCTAATCTTTCTTCAATGTTGTAAAAATTTGGTGTATCGTCTTTTAAATCTTCCATAATCCAACTTAAGTAATAGTCTCCATGAGTAATTTTATCTACATTTCTTGATGAACACATACGTAAATTTATAATTATATTTTCTCTTTTTTTATCTTTAAGAAACAAATTCATATTTTTATTTTTACTTTTTTTGTAACTTTCTGGATCAAATGGAAATGGATCATACTCGCAAATATCAAAAAAATTTATTCCATATTCATAAAAAGCCATATTTAACAAGACATTTACATCATCTTTACTTATAAAATTTTCATTTTCATACATATTAGTTCCAATACATATTTCACTTACGCATAAATTACTATCACCTAATTTTCTATATTTCATTCCATATATTAAATCATTATGCTTATATATTTTATGTGTCTTAAATGTATTAGAATTACTGATCCTTAAAAGCTCATAAAATATATGTTTTTTCCTTAAATCACACATTTCGTTAGTATTTGTTTTTTCTTTAAATCCTTTATCATGTATGTTTCTTAAAATAGAACTCATTAAATCCTCACATGCTGGAGGAGGTTTATCTCCAAACCTTAATTTATCTATATCTGGCCTTTTTTCATATAATGACTCATTTTTTTCATCTTCTTTTAATAAAAATTCTACTTTTTTAATAAATTCAATTTTCTTTTGTCTTTCTAATTTTTCTTTTTCTTTTTCTTCTTCAATTATTTTTTTTTTTTCATTTTCTTCTTCATTTTCAATTTCATTTTTTTTATCTTTCTCTATTTCACTATCAAATTCATTATTTAAATCATTATTATCATCTAAAATTTTATTATGCTTGTTTTTTTCTGTCTTTAACTTTCTAGCTTTATTTTTTCTTGTATTCTTTAATTTTTTTTTTTCTTTTTTTATTACGTCACTAGTTACTGTATCATTATTAGTGTTATTTGCAACGTTATTTTCATTCTTCCTTAGTCTTAATTTTTTTTTTTTCCCATTTTTCAAATCATTTGATTGTATTTTTACTTTGTCTTCATCTTTATTCACTATCTCAATATTTTTTTTGTCGTACAATTTTTTATTTGCTATTATTATTGATATCTTTTTATCTATTTTAAAAATATAGGGAGTACTATCCTTTAAATAAAAAGTGTTATTTTTAATAAAATTAAAAGAGTAATATTTTTTTTTCATATAACTTTTAAAATATTTTTTTAATTTATTCTTGGTAAATTTGTACTTTATATGGTTTATTTGTGAACTGGTTTCATGTCTTTCTTTTTTATAAAACAAGATATTAAAATAATATTTTTTTTTCAAAAAACAATATACTTTGAAAAAGAACAATGAATAAAAAAATAAAAGATATAAAATATTCTTAGCTTTCATTACTGTTGTATAAAAATTAACTTAAAATTTTTCATTATAATGCGACACTTTTTCTTCATCTTTGAATATTCTAGCTTTTAATATATATATAAATACTCTTAATAGTTTAAAATAAATATTAACGCTCTTTTTAGTTATCTTTAATATTTAGATTAATATAAAAAATTTCACTATTTCATTCAGAACAAGATAGTAATTTAATATAATGCTATATCTTTTATTTTATAAACATTTTAAATAAATGATAAAATTCATAGATTACAATTCTAAAATATTTGTAAATATTCATTAATTTTTATAGTCATATATATATTTCTCGTAAATGAATATGTTTAATAATATATTTCACGAATTTATATATAAAAATACAAAAAAAAAAAAAAAAAAAAAAAAAAAAAAAAAAAAAAAAAAAAAAAAAAAAATACATAAATATAAGTGATATATAATTTAAAATTATAAAAAATACAAAAAAAAAAAAAAATTTAATAAAATATATAATTAAAATTATTCTAATATATATAATTGTTCAACCAAATTAAAGTAAAAGAAATGAATTATATCTCTATAAAATTTTATTTAAATTTTTTTTTTTTTTACGTTTTACCTTTTATCTGTACCTAAATATTCACTTATATATTTCCATATTTATTTACACAAACTTTTAAATATTTTTTTATAAATTAACAAACATACAATTAAATCAGTAGTAATAAAAATCTATTAATTTTTTTTTTTTTCTTTAATTTTGAATTATAATAGTTCTCTAATTAAGAAATTATTAAAATTATTTTAATACTATAGAATTATTAATAGTAATAAATAAAAATTTTCTTTATTAATAGTATAAAGTCCAATAAATTACTTTGAGTTTTCTATAAATGAAAAAAAGGCAAAAAATCAATTCGTTAAATACTTCATTGGGTTCAAAAAGTACAAATTTAAGTGATCATGAGAAAAAGTATATTTATCCGTGTATACCAAATTCACCAATTATTTTTAATAAAAATCAAATAATTTATGGATACGGTAATACATTACTGGTTTTTTGTAAAAAAGAGAATAAATTTATAAAGAAAATTGAAGAACATAAAAATGCTATTAGATCATTAGATATAAGTGAAAATAAGAAATATTTCTTAACAACAGGAGATGACAAAATTATAATAATTTATGATGAAAACTGGTCTATAATTCAGAAAATAATACATAAAAAAAAAATAGTTAAAGCTTATTTCCTAAAATATATAGAAAAAGAAACAAATAAATTTGAAATATTATTAATTGATAAATATGGCGATATATATATATATGATTTAAACAATTTACGGAACAAAAGTAATTTAATAAATGAAAAAAATAAAAACGAAATTATAGATAATGATTTTATAATGAAAAAAGATGAAGACATTGTAAAATTGACTTATTTATATGATTCATTAAGTGAAGTTAATGAAAAAGATGAAGATTTATTTTTTATGAAGGATTTTGAGCACATATATAATGAAAATTTAGAAAACTGTATGTTAGATAATAATGGTGATATAAAAAGTGACATAGAGACTACTAACACTGAAAATAACGATGTATTAAATTTAAAAAATGTAAAAAAAATGAATGATATAAAAGAAAAACTAGAAAAACACTATTTTGAATGTTTTCAAAATAAAAATCTTCTTTATCCAACATTAACATGTAATTCGACTGTGATATCGTTGTATTATGATGAAAAGTTCTTGATTATAGGAGATAGAGATGAAAAAATTAGAATAATAAAAAATAAAAGACTTAATAAAATATATAACTTTTATTTAAATCATAAACTATTTATTACATCTGTTCTTTTAATAAACGAAAAGACATTTTGTTCATCTGCAGCTGATGGTTATATATATTTATGGAATATTAAGACAAAAGAAGTTATTGATTATATATATCTTGATTTTAATTTTTTGTCTAAATTTATTGATATAAAATCACTTTTTAACAACTCGATTAATTTAGATAAATATAAATTTATTGTAAATATTTTAAATTTTAATGAAAACACATATTCTATATTTGCAACAATCGAAAATTTAAAGGGAATTATGATTATACCATTAATTAAAAATGAAAACTCTGCTTTTATAAATTTTAATAAAGAAAAAATTTTTTTTTTTACATTAGATTACAATATCTTATCATTTATGCTTTTAAACATTAACAGTCAAAATTTTATTGTTTTTGTTGATAGAAATAAAGGGTATTTACATCAGATCAAATTAGGTGATGATAATAATTTAAATGAAGAAGTTGCAACTTTTGATCATTCTTTTTTTGAAGACAAAAATGAATTAGGTAACAAAAACAACCATTTGTTTACATCTTTTTTTATTTTTTATAAATACAAATTATATAATACCTCACTTTTTTTTTTTTTTTTTTTTTGTTTGTTTTGATTTTTAGATATTGGTTTAATAAACTATTGGAAGCATACTACTATAGAAGATATTGAAAATTAAAAACAAAAAAAAAATAATAAAAATAAAAATAATCATATACATTTCCTTTTTACTCAACCTTTTATAATTTTTAATTTCCGTAAGAGATTTTTGTTTATACTTTAGCTATCATATTATTGTTATTTTTATATAGTAAATTGTTTATTTTTTAATTTTAATTTATACCTCTAAAATACATTTGAATATATCTTAATTATATTATTTTATAAATATCAGTATAAAATTTTATGTTTGTGAATTCACTTTATTAAAATTTTTATTTTTTTTTTATATAAAAAAAAAAAGTTTTTTTTTATATAGTTATAAAAATATTCTTTTAGATATTGAAGCTTTTATTAAACTGTTTGAAATTATTTATAAAATTAAAAAAAAATGTTTCATTTTTTATTTTTTTATTTAATTCTACTTTTTTTTAACAAGAATTTATAAGCTTTTTTAAGAAAATCATCTTGAAGAAAGGATAACTTTAAAAATTCTATAAAAAATACAGAAATCTATAAAAACAAAATAATTCATCAATGAATTTTGCTTATCAATATGATAATTTTTTTTTTTTTTTTTTTTAATTTAAATGAAGATTAAAGATAAAAATTTTTACTAAAAACAAATATATGAAAGAAATAATTTTAATGAAAATATTTAAAAAATATAAATTTTCAAAGAAGATATACCATTATATGAAAAGCACTGAATTGTATAAAGAATATATTAAAGTATAAAAAATTTGCTAATATAAAGAATTAAAGTTTTGTTGAAAAAAAAGTGTATATAAATATATATATATATTTATATTATCTTTTATTTTTTTAAAGAAATGATTTCTGATGAATATATGCATAAAAAAGAATATGAAAAAACATTTTGGGAAAAAATTGGAAAACCTAAATATATTTTAGCTCCTATGGTTGATTTAAGTGAATTAGCATTTCGATTACTTTGTAAAAAATATAATTGTCATTTATCCTTTACACCAATGTTACATTCAAAAAATTTTGCTCAACAAGAAAAATATAGAATAAGTAATTTTAAAAGTTGTGAAGAGGATAAACCTGTAATAGGTCAATTTTGCGGAAATGATTCCAAAATAATTTTAGATGCAATTGAGTTTATTAAAAAAGATGTAAATGCAGTAGATTTAAACTTTGGATGTCCTCAACAAATTGCTAAAAAAGGAAATTATGGAGCATTTTTATTACATAAACATGATGAAGTTGTTAATTTAGTCTCTAATATTACTAACAATTGTAATATTCCCATTACTTGTAAAATTAGAAAAATTGATGAAGATTATCAAAAAACATTAAATTTATGTTATGATTTACAAAGTCGTAATGTTCAAATGATCACTATTCATGGTAGAACAAAAGAAGAAAAGGGAAAAAATATTAAAAATTGTGATTATGAAATTATAAGAATAATAAAAGAGAGATTAAATATTCCAATTATTGCAAATGGATCTATTGAAAATTTTGAAGATATAGAAAAATGTTTAAATTATACAAAAGCAGATGCAGTTATGTGTGCTGAAATTTTGCTCGAGAAGCCATACTTTTTTTCTAATAAAAATATTGATACAGTTGATATAGTTAATGAATATTATGATTTATTTTTAAAATATGAATCAAATACGAAATATTTAAAGGGACATTTATTTAAAATGCTTTATAAATATTTTCAAATACATACAGACTTACGGGATTTATTAAATAATTGTTATACTTTGAATGATTACTTAAATTTTCAAGTAATTTTAAATGAAAAAAAGAAAATGGGTATCTTAATGGAATCACCTCATAGTTGGTATAGAAGATACAGAAAAAATTTATAAAAAAAAAAAAAAAAATTAAAAAAATTACATATATTTTTATACATAGATCTATTATTTATTTTATTCTTTTTTATTACAATTATAATTTAAATGGCAATTTTATTAAAAAAAAAAAAAAAAAAAAAACATATATATATGCAATATAATTAATGTTCATCTAAAGTTTGTTTACTATAATTTAATATATATGAACCTTTTTTTTTTTGTTTTTAAAAATTGAAAAAAATTAAACTTTTAAAACTTTGTTTTTTTTAATTTATTTTATTTTTTTGTCCTATTTCCTAATAAATAATAATTTTTATTCTTTTCATATTTTTTAATTATAAAAAAGAATAAACAACATTTCTCATGTTAAATTTATATCATTGTTATATAAGGTGTATAATATTTTCTTTTTTTTTTTTATTATGGTTTTTATAATATTTCTATTACATTATATTAAAAAATGAAATAAAAAAAAAAGAAATCCTGTTATTTTTTAAGAAAATTTATTTTTCCTTTTTTTGTCTTCTCATTTTTTTTATGTCTAAGGAAATATTTTCGTTATTCTAAAAAAAATTAAAAATAATATATATTGGAATATATTTAAAATGTATTTATATTTTATAAATATTTTCAGAATATTTTAGGTTAATATTAATTTTAATATATTTTTTTTTTTTTTGCTTTTTACTTTTTTTATCTCCTCAATTTGTGAATTTAAAAATTCAATATCATTTTCAGATGATTTTATACTTTTCTCTAATTCATATATTTTATCTTCATAAATTAACTCATCGTTAGATATATGACTATTTATCATATCAATTTGCGTTTTTAATGTTTGAATTTGATTATTTGACATATTTTTATTATTATTTAATGTTGAAATATTACTATTATTATTTTTGGCATTTTTAATAGACAGAATTTTTTTTTTTAATTGATTATCTAAATTAATTAATTGTTCTTGTTTTTTTTTTAAAATATTTTCATTTTCATTATATTTATTTTTTAAATTTATTAAATCCTCCTTCAACTGACTAATCTCTTCATATTTTGTTTGTATAGATAATTGAGTTTCATTTAAGCATATTTCATCTAATGCTTTTAACTGCTGCTTTGAAATGTTTTCTAAACCTTCTTTATCATTATTTAGTTTTTGTAGAATCTCTTCATTTTCCTTTAACTTATTTTCTAACTTTACTATCTTATCTGTATTATCTTCTACACTTACTTTACTTTTTAATAATTCAATATTCTTTTTATATTTATTTAATTCATTTATAGCCAACTTCTCAACAGAATTATTTTTACTAGCAACGCTTTTTTTTTTAACTTGTAATAACACCTTATCTAAAAAAGTATTTTCTAATTTTATCAATTTTTTTTTTATTTCACTATAAATTTCCTCATATTTTTTATTTTTTATGTCATCGATACTTTTATCTACATCTAAATTATTTTTCATAAAATATTCTACATTTTTTTTATTATTTAAAATAGTACTACTTGAACTCATATATTTGTTCATTTTAAACGTATTTTTATATAATATTATATATTGAATATTTTAAAAAAAAAAAAAAAAATAAAATTGTAATAGTTAGAACATTTATAATTAATATACGTTTTTACTTAAAGATTACATATCTACATAAAAATTCTTTTTTTTTAAAAACTAAAAAATTTTTAATAAAAGAGTTTTACTTTTATATTCAAAATTTTCTTATATTTTTCAACGTTCATAATATTTATTTAAAAATAAATTTAACTATAAAAATCTTAACAAAGAATATAAAAAAAAAGAGAGAATGAGATTAACTACAAGGCACAAAAACTAAATAAAAAGGAAAAAGAATAGAAGATTTATTTATAATTATAAATAATTATATGTATCACAATATTAAAATTATTTCAAAAAAAAAATTTTTAATAATTCTATTTTTCTAAGACAGCATGAAATTCTCTTTTTAAGTCAGTTTTATACTTTAAAAAAAAAAAAAAATTTTAAATTAAAAATGTTGTTATAATATAGGTATATAACATTATTGTATTTTATAATAAGAAAAGGAGAGTTAAATTAAATATTACAAAAATGTATTAAAATTTTATAATAAAGGAAAGTAGTAATTATTAAAACTTTTGTTTGAATAATAATAAAAAGACTGAAAATTCTATTATAATTTTTTTCCTATTAGACAGAAAATTATTAAAAAAAAAAAAAAATGTTAAGAGTGTGTAAATAATACTAAACATATAAATAAAAAAAAGATAAATATAATTAACAAAAATAATTATTTTTTAATAATATATATTAATATTTAAGTTTTACTAAAATTTAGACTTTACAATTTAAGAAAGAAAAAATATTTCAAACTTTGTTCTTTTTCTTAAATGTATTTTTTTTATTTTTTTTTCCAGTTGCCTAAAAACATAAGTAAATATTAATTATATATAGATTATTTATATTAAATATAAAGTAATACTTATTCTATTAATTTAAAATTTCTTTTCTACAAACAAAAAAAAAAAAAAAAAAATTTTTTTTTTATTAATTTATAAATGAAATAAATATATTACTAATATATGGTAATGGAATATAATTTAAGTGTGTATCAGATCATACATATTCATTTTCTCTTTTGTTTTTTTTTTTTTTTTGAATGATACAAAAAATAGTGATAATTTTAAAAAATTTTCCTTTAAATCATTTTAATATGTATGAGAAAACTAAAAAACCTACTTTTCTTTTTTTTTTATTTAAATGAATTTTTTTCTTAATTTAATAAACTTTGGTAAAATTTTACCAAACTAATATGTTCATAATAAAATATATATTGGATATTTTAGTTTTAATTTTTGATTTTTATTTATCATTATGATATTTTACTTTAAAAAAATGAAATTTTTTTATATTAAAAAATGTTAAAAGAAATTGTAAATATAAAATTTTATATTTTTCATACACATTTTGCCTGTCATTCTAAAAAGAACAAAAAAAAAAAAAAATAAAATATAATAAAAAAAAAAAAAACATTTATATGAAAATATAATAAATAGAAAATAAAAAATAATTAAAATAAATAATATTTTTATGATTTATTTATTATTTTTCTTAATAAATTGTAATTTTAGTGTAGCAAATGTAAGTACAACAATAATGTAAAAAAAAAAAAAAAAAGGAAAGAAAATTATCCGAGATAACAAAAATAACACTAATGAAATAAAAATGTTAAATTTTAGGTTGAAATAAAAATTGTAATTAAAAATTTAGATTTGCATACGTTATGTGTATGCATATAATGTTCTTAATAGAGAAAAAACATTTTGTTTATGAAACCGCATTATGGCACTATATTATACTAAAATATTTGCAACATCTTACGTATTTTTTGCTTCAAACTAATAAAATATGAAATAATGAAAAAAAAAATAATAATAAAATAATAAATAATAATAATTAAAAATAAATAGTATTTATACTAAACTAAATATAAAAATGTAAATTTATTTATTTGTATAATTTTTACATATATTCTTAAGTTTTTATTATTTCTTTATTTTTTTTATCTTTACATCTTATGAATAAGAAATATTTTATAAAATATAAAATAAGGAAAATTTCGTGTATACATATCCAATAGAGAAAAGAAAAAAAAAAAAAAAAATTAAAGTATATTTTTTTTTTTTTTAATTTTAAATCAAAAGTTATTTCAAATATTTTTTTGTTTAATTTTTATTATCATAAGTGTAAACTTATTAATATACCTATTTTTTTTTTTTTTTTTTTTTTTTTTTTTTGTATTGAAATGTTCCTCAAAAGGATAATTTTTTTTATGAAAACTACATGAACACCTATTTAATAACATAAATATATATATATATATATATTATATATATATAACAATAAATATATATATATACATTTATATAAATATGTATTTATATACATAAACTATATTCCCCTTTTTTTTAAAATTTAAATATATATTTCTTATAATTTTCTATACAAAATGAAAAAAGAAGAAAATATTTCATGTTTTTTTTTTTTTTATTATTAAAATGTAAATTTTAAATACCCCTATATATATTTTTTTTTATTATATCCTATTATATTCAATTGAAAATTTATGTTGTAAAATAATGGGTGATTATATATGGAATAATACGTATTCCTTGGAGTTTTTAAGTGAAGATTTTTATGATTTAAATATAAGTACAAAAGACAATTTGTATGAAATAATAAAAAAAAAAAAAGATGACAATGAAATAGAGAGTTTAAGTATTAATATCAGCAATCACATTTGCATGTTTGTTCATTTAATAGATAACTTATTAAGCAAAATTAGCTATAGTAATATTACTATAAATAATAACTTAAATTATAAAAAATTATTTGATGTATTTAATTTTATCAAAAATCAATTATATAATTGTGATTATAGTTTGTTTTTGAGAATTTATTCTATTTATTACACATATAATCATAGAAAAGATGGATATTTAGACGTGAATAATTTGTACACATTTATTTTAGATATAATAAATAAAATTGAAAATTTAAATGAAAATAATTTTTTAATATTACCAGGAGGTTTTTATTTACAAAAAGAAAAAATGTTAATTAAAATTTTGTATATAATACATAAAAAAAATAATTTATATAGTTTTTCAGTTTTAAATAATTCTATATATGGTATTCAATACCATTCATTTAAAGTTGACGAAACAGATAATTTAGGTATCATATTAAGAGATGTAATATTATGCATTAAAAATATTACAAAGAATTATTTAACGAATTCTTTATTTTGGTTATGTTTATATCGTTTATATATTTTTCCAAATCATGACAATGTTGATATATTATATCAAATATTACTACCTTATTTAAATAATTCTTTTTTAACTAACAATTGGAACCTTTATGATAATAAAACGATAAAAATAGATGATCATAAAGTAACAAAAGATATGAATAATAATATCAGTAGAACTTTCAATAATAATAACACGAATAATCAAGAACATACTTACAACTTTAATATTTATAATGATTCTACAAAAAATCCAATTGAACAAAATTCATCAAGCTATATGAATAGCTCTTACAACTTAAATAATTTAGATGATTTTAGTGGAAGAAATAACTTATATAATCTTAATAATATAAATAATTTAAATGCATTCGAAAATATAAATAATATAAAAGATTTTGATAATTTGAATAATTTTGATTTTAAGGAATATATAAATAGCAATGATAAAGAGCAGAATAACACAAATTACTTTAATCCATTTGATTTCAATTCAGATAAGGATTATTATAATGAGAAAAAAAATAACATTTTTAGTAAAAATATAATAGACATAAATAATGATAAAAAAGTGAATAATAATATACAAGATAACAAAACAACAAAAACAAAAGATGAAGATGATAGATATGGAGGTATATATGTTAACATATATAAGAGTAAGTTTACATCTTTTTCAGTGAGTTTATATTATTGTATTATATATATGCTTAAAGTTATGAATATCCAAGAAGAGGATATTGAGATATTTAAAATTTATATTTATTATAGTATTATTTTAAAATTGTGTGATGATTTATTAAAAATTGATTATAAAGAAAGAGAGAAAGATGAAATAAATAATTTAAAGATTAATAATAATAATAATAATAATAATAATAATAATAATAATAATAATAATAATAATAATAATAATAATAATAACAATATAATAAATCAACAACATTCTTCTAATAAAAATTTTACAAATTGTAATCTTAATAAAATAGATCATGCCTTTTTTGTTTTTCTAGATATGAGTATAAGAAAGATGTGTATATTATTTCATTTATATTTCTGTAAAATGAGAATAGGTATATATGATATTAATAAAATTATAAATAATAATATTTTGAATGAAATGATGAAAAAAATATTGTTTATCAAATTTATGTATAATAAAATGGAATTAAAATTATATTCGGATTTAACATTGAACACAGATGTAATAAAACAAAGAAATTATACTAATTCTATTAAGTTTCCGATATTTATTAAATATGAAGAAGAATTATATAAAAATTACAGAAAAGTAGAAATTAAAAAAGACATTAATATTCCTATTTCTTTCTATATTTCAAAAAGGATAATAGAATCATTTAATGATTTATATATCATATTATACCAAACCAATTTAATTACAAGTATTTTAATAAATCAAAAAAGTTACATTAAACATTGTTATTTATTAGCTTTTTCTTTTATTAGTCATGTGTTAAATAATATATTTCCATCAACAAGACATTTCATTTTTTTATCCAAATGTAAAAAATTAAAAAGAGCTTTACAAATAGGAATTTTTAATGAAATATATCGTTTGTATAATAATATATATTTTATATCATGTTCTTTACGTGAAAATAAACAAATAATAATGTATAAAATTATCAATTGTGCGATTTTATTATTTTTATACGATTTTCTTTTAAGAGTTCCATGTACTGACATATGTTCTCCCTTTTCTACTCATTATAATGGTTTCACAACAAAAACAAAATATTTTATGAATAAAGAGAAAGTAAATAAAAATAAATATAAAAAAAGTAATAAAAAAATAATTATGAATGAAAAAGGAAAATACAGTGATAGTTGCTATAATTCTAATGAGGAAAAAAAAATTACATCAAATAAATTATATGATAAAAACAATTACATTAATGAAGAAATGAATACTAAAAATTTATTAAACGATATAATATTTGAAGATAAAACTAATGACATTTATTCAAAAAAATTACCAAATTTTTATGTATGTGATAAAGATGATAATTATTCTTCTTTGGATGAATTTGTTCACGAAGCGGATGAGAAAATAAAGTTATCAGGTTATTGTATTGATGTTTCAGTATTTGAATGCTTTAGTAATTTTTTTTTAATAATAAATCCCAAATTAAATATAATGAGGTCAGACATTATTGAATACTTTTATAAAGTTAATGAAAAAAATATTGACAAAAACAATCAATTGTTTTTATTTGAAAAAAGCAATGACATAAGTATATGTGAAATTGAAATATTAGAAAACATAAGTATAGATTTAGGTTTAGATAGAAAAAAAAATCATATAATAGAATATTATTGTGGTGATAATCAATTATTTAAAGATTTAGTTCCAGAATTTTATCATTTAAGAGATATGGTATTTTTATTTAAATCTTTTATGTGTCCATATATTGAAAAATTACCTCCAGTCAAATTATATAAATATAATGATATAAATTTAAAATTTACATACAAAAATAAATTAAACATTAGTGTTTTTAATAAAAAAATTGACATATGTGGATATTTATGCCCTCCTAAGAATTCCAAATTTAATTTCTTTTCTTTTATATATCAATTCATACAATCACATGAAAACAAAAAGGACAATTATATCTTAACATATTCTAACCCTAATATGTATACAAATACTTATATTGAAAATGAATTAGATGTTTTATATGTAAATGATCTTCCTTTTTTTCATTATTCTTTAGATTTAAGAGATGTAGAAATTTTACTTCAATATTTAACAGTACCATATATTAGAATACCATTGATTTTAGAATTTTTTTGTGATAAAAATAGAATAAAAAGTTTTCACTGTTTTGATATACAACAACTGTTATTATGTATTCTGTTTGAACCTTATATATTTAAAAATAAATATAAATTAGTACAAGAAGATAATTATATTCCTTCAAAAGATAGAAATATATTTGCAACAAAATATGGATTACTAATTAATGAATTAATTTATAGTCCCAAAAATATACTATGTAGTATTTATTCATATCTAGATTTATTATTCAGTTTTGATAATGAAAATAATAGTAGTGAACAAGTTATTATGGTTTTTATAATTATGATATGCACATATGTCAATTCTTATATAAAATTACTTGTTGAAACTAATAAGGAAATAAGAAAAAATTTAGCAAATATAAAAAATATATTAATTAAAGGAAATATGATACCACCAGAAAAATATGATCCTAATACAAAAAATAATAAGAAAGCAAATGATAACAAAGAAAGAAAAAAAAAAATTTATTTTTTAAATAAACTTAAAAAAAAATTAATAAAAAATGAATTATATTGCTCCGATATTGTTTTATTAAACCTAGAGAAATATTATAAGAAAATAAAGAAAAAGTTAGAAAATGAAGTAGTGGATATTTTATTGAGATATATTAAATTATCCATACAAAGGAATGATATAACTACTTCATGTATATATCATGGATGTATTTTGTTAATATATAGAGACATAAAATTCAAAGAATTAAATATGAATAATGTTAAAAATATATTATCTTCAATATTTTTTTTATTAACTTATTATAATTTTAGTGCGGAAACAAATTATTCTGATTTAAAATATATATATGGATTAGGATCATTATTTGTTAATAAAAATGATAACATTGATAAGGAGTCAATTGAAAAAAATAAAAAAAAAGAGAAACAGAAAAAAGGGTCTCATAATGAAAATGATGCATTTTCCTCTATGATTAAAACATTTTCTCTGTGTGAATGTGACATTTTTATATCAATACATAAACAGAGAAATATGTTACTGAAGTACTTAGAATTACATGAAATGGAAAGGAATATTATATTTGAGCATACTATTCATATGTGTGCTTGTGTTCATGATAATAATAAAAATATGTATAATAAAAATTTAAATAAATATAACTCCAGTATTTTTTTAAATTTTCAATCTAATGAAAATATAATAAGAAAATGGTTACCTGCTCATAAATTTAAGCATGTAGGAATTTACACTATTGAAAATATAAATGACGATAAAAAAAGAAATCAAATAGAAAATGATGATGTAGATGAAGAAATGGGAAATTACTTAAACAATTCAAATTATTTTACATCTACTACATCCTATGGTGACGATGATGATTTTACCTCTACTGAAGAAAGTGAAGATGAAGATGACACAAATTATACTAATTTGAGAGAAGAGAACAAATCTGATTATGAAGATATTAAAAAAGAAAAAGGATCTACAATTGAAGAAGAAAAAAATTGTAATATAAAAAATAGTAATAAAACACTAATGAATAAAAATGAAAGTATTAATGAAGATATAGAAAATGAGAATGTTTCATCATTGAATAAATTGAAAAATAGTAAATTGAAAGATATAAAGAAAAAAAAAAAAAAAAGTGGTAATAATGGAATCGTTGGTAAAATAAGAAGAAAATTAAAAAAAAAAAAAAGTCATAAATATTCAATAGAACATGAAGATATTACTAGTAAAAAAGACTTAAAGAGAAGCAATCCTCTTCATGACACAGAATCCATCAATTCTAATTCTATAAATCTTTTAAATTTTCCCGTTTTTTTTAAAAATAATAAGAAAAATTCTTTTACCATTGAAAAAAAGAAAAGAAAAGATGATAGAGCAAAGAAATACAGTATTTTAAATAATAATAAGTACATAGAATATATAAAAAAAATTATTAAAGAAGAGAATATTTTAATAAATTTACAGTTATTTACATTTTCATACAAAGACAACAATATTATTACTCTAAATGAAAATATTAAGAAATTTAAAAATTATAGAGATGTTTTTATATACAATAAAAGTTATATTAACACTAATAAAAGAAAAAAATTGCATAAAATGAAAAAAAATGTTAAAGTTTTAATTACTCAATCATATCAAAATTTTTGTGCATTTAATATTATAGGAAAAAAGCATAATTTGGAAATATGGAGAAATTCTAAAAAAATAACTATTAAAAATTTGATGTGCTATGAGTATGATAAATCAAAAATATTTCTAATCAAAAGTAATAATTTTCTAAATAATATAAAATTTATTTCTAATAAAAATGAAGAAGATAATAATATTAATAATTATGATAACACAAATATTAATTTATTTTATAATTTCTTATCTAGTGAAGTAAAATATGGCATATTATATGAGCAAGAAAATAATGATGTATATATAAGAATCATATGGAAATATAATATTAATGAATTAAGTAAAAATATTACGGAAAACACAAAAAGTAATAAAAGTAATGTAGATGAAAATAAAATAAAAGCAAATATATTAGATAAAAATGATAACGTAAATAAAAATAAGGGTTATAATGATATAAAATCTTTTAATATAAACTATGAAACTCAAAATATTGAGGGTTTGTTTAACTTTAAATATGAAGAAAATCAATATGATAGTAGTTTAATTAATAATACGGAGGAATCTTCTTTTAGTGATATAATGAAAGAAATATCTGATGAAAATATGGATGAAAAAAAAAGTGAAAAATCTTCCAAATCATATAGTTGTACATCATTATCTAATTTAAGTTTAGAAAATAATTCTAATATAGAGGAATCAATAAATTCAAATCAAAAAGAGCTTCTAAATAATAAGATGAATAGAACAAGTGAAAAAGAATACAAAAAAAATAATAAACTTAATAGTAATATATCAATGTATGCTAGTGATGATTTAGATAAAAAAGAAAAAGAAAAAAAAAAGAAAAGAAAAAATAGTACTAAATTAGAAGTATATGGATTAAGAGAAATAATATATCGTAAAGATATTAATTGCATATACATATATGACATATATTTTTCTATTAATAGATTTATAAAAAAATTGTATTATTGTAGTGATGTAAAAAAAACTTATTTTTCTACAAGTATAAATAGATGCAAAAATTTATATTATCACTTTGAAAATAACAATGTGCGTCTTTGCTATTATAACAATAAAGATATATATGAAAAGTATAATGTTAGTATATGCAGAAATATTTATAATAATATTCAAGTTCAAACATATCTTAATCCACATTATTTATCAACATTTATACCAAATATATTATTACAATATTACAATTTTTGGTATAATACCAATAATAGTTTAATAGGAGAGATAAAAAATACTAAAAAAAACAAAAAAAATAAAAATTCAATTATTTATATAAAAATTTTTGATGATAAAGAGGAATATGATGACCAATTTAATAAAAAAAGTAGTAGCTTAAATATTATAAAAAATGGATTAAATAAAAATGAAAAGAAATCAAAATATATTTCTCAATATGGTATTATTCAAAAATTTAATATTTTGAATACACCTAAAAACTCTAATAAAATAACTTCATTAAAAATCAATGAAGAATTTAAGGCATTAACAATTATCAATATTTTAAGTTACGAAAATAATGATATATATAAAGATTTTTATAATATATTAATTAAATTCGACCACATTACAAATATATTAATTTATACATTAAGTATACCATCTCTATTTGATAATAATAGTTTTTCATCACCCTATAATAGTAAAAAAAATCCATATGATATTAATAAAACATGTATCACAGTAGATTTAATTGAAATTCCAAGATTGAATTTAACAATAAAAAGAAATAATATAGATATAAAAATGAATAATAAAGAAAAAGTATATAATGATACTCTTAATAATAATAATAATAATAGTGATAAAAAGGATGTGTGTAAATATTATTTTGAAGAATTAAATATGTACTTATATCATGGAAATATCCAAAAATATACATATATTTATAATGTTATTAAAAAAATGAATAACACTATTTTATTACAAAATAGTAAGAATGATTTTTTTTTCTTAGTTTCTTTGTTGAATAAACCCTTTTTCTTAAATATATCTAATTTATATAAAGAATTTAACAATAAAAATATACATTTGTGTACATTATTAGAAAAACATATTAATGTACTTCTAAAAAATTATATGTATGTAACAATATATTATCATAATTTTAATATTAATACAGATATAAATAAAAATGTTGATATATTTAATGAAAATAATATACACAATGATTCTTGTTCTTTGCAATATATTATTTTGTCTATTCACAGTTCTAAGTTATTTTTAAATTTTAGAAACTTATATAGTTGCTTTTTTTTTATTGTATACAAATATTTAAATAAGGATCACGAAGAAGTAATAGAATATTGTAACAATTTAAGTATATGTAAGGAAGATATAAAAGAAATAAAATACTTATTAAATATATTAAATTACTGTGATTATACTATATATTCAGATGTGGATTCTTGCGCCTGTAGATTAAAAATATTTTTAACATTATCTAAACAAATTAAAATAACTCTTCGAAAAAAGAAGCATAGATTAAATACTAAAAAAAAATTGTGGAATATTAACAATTATTATAACATCTTTAATTATGTAAAGTCATTATGGAATATAGATAAAAATAATGAAAATGATGAATCAAGTAGTAATAATTTATATAATAGTAATGATAATAATTGTAACAAAAAGCATGTATCAAATAACAAATTAACAAAAGATTCAAAAAAAAAGGAGATTAATAGTAATAATAGCAATAGTAGTGATAGTTATAGTTACTACTCTTCTTCTAATAGTTCATCATCATTTGATAGTAATTATGTATCATCAGAAAAAGAAAATAAAAAAAAAGAATTAAATGTACAAGAAAAAATTAATGAAGATAACGAATCTAATACCAAAAAAAAAAATAAAAATAAAAAAAAAAAACAAAAAAAAAAACAGTATGAACATAATAATAAAAAAATACATATGGAAAACAAACTCGAAGAAGAACTAGATAATATTGAAATTATTATTTATTGGGATATTCTTAAAGATATATCATTTTATATAAATAATTTAATTTATGTTAAGGCAAAATGCAAATTAACTATTGATGAGGAAATTTTTTTATATCAAAATTGCAATATTAATATACATAAATATAAAATAATATATAATAGGTTCATAATATTAAATAGCATACTGGAATCAAAAAAAGTATGTGATAATTGTAATCTCCTTTTCTTCTATAATATTTTAAAAATGAAACAATTAGAAAATCAAAACAAAATAAAAAATTATAAAATAGAATATAAAAAAAAAAAAATATTTGAAAATAATGATCCTCTTAAATTAGAAATACAAGAAAATAAAACAAATAGCAGTTATAAAAATATATTAAATTTTGAAAAAGTAAAAAATAATTTCAAAAATATGAAAGATATTTTTATTAATAAAGAAGACAAAAGTATAAAGAAAGATTCTATAGTTGTATCTATTAATATTCCCAAAATTGAAACAGTAAAATATATTAATAATATAGATGAAAATATATTTATGAATATAAACTTATATGATAGTATAGGAAATATAATAAACAATATGAGTTATAAAAAATTAGAAGATAAAAATAATGTAGATGCATTGAATTATTTAAATGCATTAATAAATGGTTTGGGAATACAAAATTTTTTCATTATATATAATTATTTTATTAATAATCTAAATATAAAAATAATTAAAGGAGAAAATACATTTTTATATGCAAATTTATTAGCAAGATACTTATATTTTTATAATTATAATATAAGTCAATATAGTAAAATTATATATATATTTATTTTTATTATAAATCATCAAGAAATAGTGAGTAGATTACCAAAAATAGATGATCAAAAAATGAAAAAAAATTATTTAAATTTTTTTAAGACGAATGATGCTGTTTTTAACTTCTTCAATGATATTTTTAAATTTGTTCAAAATTTTCAAAAGGAAAAAAATAAAAATATAAACAAAAACATCATTCCATTAACTGTGAATAATAATATTAACATTTTTGTTTCAAATGTATTTATGTATCGTCTAATAATTAATATTAATGTGGATGATTATTTATGTGAAAAAAGAATTATATATCCATTCAAAATTAAAAATAATGTAAATGTTGACTATGAATTATTAAATGAATTATGTTTTAGTCCCTTCAAAAAACTGTATAAATACTTAAGAAAAATAAAACATTGTGATGGAGATATTACAACATGTAATAATAATAATTATTATAATAGTAATAGTAATGATAAAAATGAAAATATTCAAAATATGAATTTTGAAAACACTACAAGAAACTATAATTCATTGAAAACAAAAAATGTTTTAAATTTTGAATTTGAAGAAAATAATTTGTCTTGTCAAAATACATATTCAAAAAATTTTATAAAAAATATGAAAAATGATTATAATAGATATTTAGAATACGAAAAAAAAAAAATGGATTATGAATTTATTGGTTTCAATTCGAAAGAGATAAAAATGACTTTTAGTAGTATTAAAAAACTAAAAGAATATGTAAATATGTTTGTAAGTATAAAAGATATATTATTAGAAATATTTATAGGAGATAATAAATTACTAGAATGTATAAATGAATTTATTGAAGGAAGAGAAAATATAAATAATAATTTAGTATATAAGGAAAAAGGTGAATTTCAGAAAGAAGAGAAAGAAAAAGAAGTTTTTTTAATAAATAATAGTCAAGAGAAAGATAAAAATAGAAGTGATAATAATAACAGCATTATTAATTATTATAATAATAATATGAAGGATATAAGTAATTTATGCGAAAATGTTGCTAATATTAAAGAAAATACTTGTAATGAAGATAAATATGAGTTTGCTGATTATTATTTATATAAATTCGGAATATTGGGTAAAGTTGAAAAAGAAATAAATTTGAAAATTTTAATAAGTTGCTTTATGTCAAAATTTGCATATGAATATTTAATTATGATAAACCCAACCTTAAAAAAGGAGAATTCTGAAAAGTACATTAATATTGTTTTATTATACATGTTAATAATGAATAGAAAAAATTTTTTACATGATTGCATTAGCAGTGTTATAAATATTTTAAATATATTTAAAATTTATAATATAAAATTGAAACATTTGAAACAAAAAGAGAAAACTATGAAATCCAACATTAACCACAACGAAAATTTATTAAACAAAATTTTAAATAAACAACAAAAAATAATAAATAAAGCTATTATTACGATTCAGCTAGGAATAAAAAAATTAACACAGTTAACATTAACAGAAAGGCACTACTTTACATTAAGGAATAAGAGTACCAATAAAAAAATTTTATATAAAGATTTACTTTATAACTCAGATTCCTCTGATATATCTACATGTTATTTTTCAAGTGATTATAATGAAGAAAAAAAATACATAAATTTTAAGACAGAAATCCAAAATGAAAATGAAAAAAATGCAAATATGGAAAATAATTTTGATAAATTTAATTTCACTGAAATAAATAAAAATGAACAGTTCTCTTCCTCAAAAGAAGAAAGTTATTACTATACCTATGATCCAAGATTATTAATATTTGAATATACAAACAATTTAATTATAAGAAAAAAACAAGTTAAAATGATAAAAAAATTAAAAAGAGATTTTCTAAAAAAAAAAAAACAATACTGTTATCAAATAATAATGGGAGGAGGAAAAACAACTGTGTTGTCTCCCTTATTTTTTCTAATTTTTTCAAATTATTTCCTCATATTTAATATGTGTCCTCAACCATTAATTCACTTTACTACTAATATATTCCGTTCAAGATTTTCTTCTATTATTAAAAAAAATATTTTTTATTTCAATTTTAGTCGTTATAATAATATTACAACAGATTTATATATTAGTTTATGCAGTGCATTAGAAAATAAATATATATTAGTGACAAGTCCAACTTGTATCAAATCCCTGTTTTTAAAATTAGTTTATACAATTCAAGAATTAAATAATATTAAAACATTTGACATTATAAAACAAAAAGCTAAAACTCATATCACTGATGCTTTAACAAAATTTTTAGGTTTTCAAAATGAGGATCATACTTTGAATATAACAAATACAAATTCTATAAAGAAAACAAATACATCCATGTCAACAAAATATACAAAAAGTGGAAATCATTATATAATTGATTATAATTTATTGAAAAAACAACTAGATTTATCATTAAGAATATTTGATATATTAAATAAAAGTATTTTATTAATTGATGAAATAGATAATGTTTTACATCCATTAAAAAGCGAACTTCATTGGCCATATGGTCTAAATAGAGATATAGACTTAGTTAATGTTGTAAGAAATTTCACTGATGTTTTCATGAACAATCCTTATTTAAAATTTTTATATGATAAAAAAGATGAAAATGTAGATATAAAAAATGTCAAAATTTCTATTATGAATAACAATTATACCGATAGCAATATAGCCAACCACATAAAATATTTAAAAGAAGAAGAAGAAAGAAAAAAAATTAAAAATTATGATATTGATGATGAAAATATCTATAATAAAGATAAAAGAAAAAAAAAAAATTCTGAAAATTTTAATGCTACCCTAACTTCGCAATTATACAAAAAAGAAGAAATTACAGATTATAATAATAATAATTATAATAAAATGGCAACTAAAAATGTTCAACTTAAAAAATTAAATAATCCTGGAGCCAATATATCCTTTTTTCATATAGATTTAAGCTTATTTAGATATAAATTAAGTTGGATATTAATTGATTTCTTTTTTTATCCTATTTGTAAAAAATTAACTATACCCATGAACATTTCTTTTAATACCAATACAGATTATATAGAAAATTTATTACACAGTTTTAATGAAGAAGTACAAAAAGGTTTAAAAAATCATGACATTTCTCTAATACCTCATTTTCATATTATTAATTTTAAGTGGTATGATAATATTATATGGATAATAGCGAGGTATGTTTATTATTTTTTGTTATCTTATAAATTTACTGGAATATCTCAAAAGGTTGCAGAATCATATCTATGCATTCCTCTGTGTATTGGATATAATGATATAAATATAAAAAGTAAAACAAAAGAAAAAAATTTAAGTAATTCTACCATAAGAAGATTGCTAAATATTAGAAAAATAAATAATAATAATTATAACACTGAAATAAATAACTTGAATAAAGAGGATCTTCATATATTATCAAGTGATTACCATTCAAAGATTTTTGAAAAAATTAATGAATTAGATTATATATTTTGTAAAATGCTAAATCTCTCCCGTTTATATATAAATGGTATATTGCCTTTTGTATTTTCGAAAATAAATACAGTTCATTATGGTATTTTATCAGTAGAACAAATAAATAAATGTAAAGTATTAATGAGTAGAAGTAGATATTTTCTAGCTGTTCCATATATAGGAAAGGATACTCCTTCAAGCATGTCAGAATACACTAATGTTGATGTGGTTGTTTCTTTAACTATTTTATCTTATAGATATCAAGGTATGAGATATTTTGATTTTATACTTACTCTTAAAAATATTTTATATAATTATTCTTTAGAAAAAGATTATCAACATATTCAAAGTGAATCTGAAGATTTTTCCTTTTATTCTGAATCATCGAAGGAAACAGACAATGAAAAAAAAGAAAAAGAAAAAAAATCCTCAAGTATCTTAAAATCAAGTGATGATTCAACAGATTCTACATGTACAACTACTAGTTTTATTGAAGACCAAAGTTCATTATCAATCGACATGTTAAAAAGTGATAAATCTAATAGTGATAATAACAATAAAATAAATATAGAGAAACAAACTCAAAATAATATGAAAAATTTAAATAAAAATGAAAGCATAAACAACTTAGAGGAAACAGATAATAAAAATATATTTAATGAACAAATTATTATGGAAAAAAACAAGATAAATGAATACAACATCAAAAACATGGAAAATCATGAAAATAAAGAGAAGAAAAGAAAACAAAAAAAAAATAAAAGAAAATCGAGAGATGGAAGAAATGAAATTAAAAATATGCATTATTTATATAAAGAAATAATAGAATCTAGTGGAGCAAAAATTAAAAGAATGAAAAAAGATATTAACAATACTAATTTCTTTTTATATGACAATAATATAAAAAGAAAAACAGAAAAAAAAAAAAGAAAAAAGGGTAATTATGTAGATAGTATTGACAAAATAAATATAAATGATAATGAAACTTTGTACGACTTGTATAATTTAACGCGCAAAAACCCTTTATTAATCAGCTATTTTTTATTAAGCATTATATTAGAAAAGCATATAAAACATACAGAAAAACAATTATCTTCTAATTCTCAAGATTTAACTAATAATATTTTATTTAAATATGTATTAGGTTATAGTGGTACAAGTAATGATATATTACCTGAAGAAATACATAAATGTAAATATGAAAAGAAAACAGTAGGATCAATTTTAAATATTATAAATGATACAAACATAGTGAATTTTATTTTTTTACCATCTAAAATATCTCCTATTGAAATATTGAAAAGTTTAGCTTATTCTAAAATTAAATTTAACAGTTTGATTGATTCAGGTTATTTAATAAATAATATTTCACCAAAAAAAGTTGCTTATTATATTTTGCAATTTCTAGATTATATTGATTGTTGTATATACATAGATAACGGAAAACATATGTGTATGCTACCAATGGAAAAAAATAGAAGAAAAAAACATAAAAATCATAAAAAACATATACAATTTTATGTTAATGAAAAAGAAAAGAAGAGTGCTAATTTTACTGAGATAAATAATAGTAATGAAATTTCTTTGGATAAAGTAAAAAAACATAAAAAAAAATCAATAAAAAATTCCAAAAGTAAGAAATGCAGAGATAAAGCAGAAAACTATTTTAACTTTAATGTTGAAATTATTCCTCTTCAAGATTGTTATGTTCCCATTAAAAAGAGATTTATTTATTTTGATCATATAAACACCTTTGGACAAGATATAAAACAATATGTAAATGCAAATAGTTTAGTTACTGTTAATATTGGTAATGATATATCTTCTTTCAGTCAAGGTGTTTTTCGATTAAGATCCATAGGAATGAATCAAAAAATATTTTTTTTGATTCCTTTGTGCCTGATTAAGTTAATGAATATTAATACTAACTTATTTAAAGATATTATTTATTCTTATTTTTACAATGATAATATACAATTTAAAAAAAATGGTAACCACAAAAATTTAACATGTGATGAAGAATTAAATGAAAAAAATATTTTTAAAAGATTTAAAAAGGAAAAAAAAAAATTTATTGAGGCATGTAATAAAAATTATAGTGAAGATAGTCATACAGAATCAGAAAATAATAATAGTGTTGTTATTAGCAGTAGTAATAGTAGTGATTATGATGATTATGAAGATGACGATGAAGATAAAAATCGTTATAATATTAAGAACAAAATAATGAGAGAAAACTTAAAAAATTTTAACTTAAGTAATGAAAATGAAGAATATGTATATTTAATTGATTGTTATAATAGTATATATTTAGATGAAAGTACAAAAGAGAATGTACTAAAAGAATTAACACATTATTTAATTTTAAATAATATAAATAACAATATAAAACAATGTGAACTTTTATGTGTGCATGGTGTTGTAAATATTATTAAAAAAAAAAGTATTAAAATGTTAATTGACAATTATATAAATATTGGTGTTTTAAATTATAAAGATTATTTAGATATATTTAATACGAGTATAGATTTTGACATTCAAATACAAGTTCCGTCAAAAAATAACTCCCTATTATGTATTGTTCAATTAATTGAAAAATTTCAAAATATTTTTGATGATGAAGATGAATTATATCTACAAAATATATTATATCGATATTTTTGTTTACACTATGATTTTTCTAATAAAACTATTTTTATGTATTTTGATGCCTTTTTTCCACGTAAGGATTTTACAAAAGGCAATTGTTCTCAAATTATATTGGATCTTTTTGAAAAACTAAAAAAAATTAAAAAAGATAACACCTTACTTAATAAAAAGTTTTTTACAAATGCTAATGAAGATAATGGTGATGATGATAATACTATTGATAGTCATTTATTTAGTTTAGAAAATGAGCAAGAAAAAGAAAAAGAAAAGGAGAAAGAAAAGGAAAAGGAAAAAGAAAAAGAAAAGGAAAAGGAAAAAGAAAAGGAAAAAGAAAAAGAAGAAGAAAAAATCCCAGATGATCCAAAAAAAAAAAATATAAAATATAAAAAAGAGGAATATAAATTATATAGATGGACAATTGATGATATAAACGCAGATTTATTTGAAACAAAAAAAAAAGTTAATAAAAAAAACGAAGATTTAAGTAAGCCTTTTGTATTAATAAATAATAAAATAACGGACACAATTATGAAAATGAAAGATGATCCATTGTTTATTCCATTGAATAAAGTATGTGTTAATGATATTTATTTAAATTTTCCTTCGTATGTTTATGTATCAAAAAATTTTATTAATTCAGAAGGAATTAATACAAAAAAAGTTAAGAAATTAAAAAATGTCTTAGTTGTGTTAGAATGTATATATAATGAAAATAAAGATAATGTAAATTTTTATGAGAATAATAATTATGATTTACATTCAGAAAAAGAAATTTTAAAAAATATATGGAATATATTAAATGAAGACAATATAGATGAAATATTAAGTATTTTGGACATCAATCCCTTTAAATATTCTTATGATTTAGCTAAAATAATAAATGATTATATGGATAAAAATAAAAATAAAAATACAAATTTCAATAATTTTACAAATATATTAAATAAGTTAGAACTGTATTTTAGTAATAGAAATAAAAAATATATTATTGTTAATTTGCAAGAAGCGGAAACATTGAGGTATTATATTCATAAAAGATATAATAGTGAAAAAATAATGGATGCTTTTTCAACAGGAATTGTTTCATCTGTTAAGGAAAACAAGATAAATAATTCTTTAAATAAAAATATAGCAAAAATAGATAATAATACATTAAATCAAATCAACAACATAAATTATATAAATTGTCACGATGAATTAAATACATTTAAGTCATTTAATGAGAGCAATTCAAACAATAACTTAAATGATAATTTAAATATATTTGATATTTTTGATCACAATAATTTAAATAATAATAATAGTGAAGTAAATAATTTAAGTTATGAAATGGATGGATGCATAAAAGAAGAAATATCACAAGGAAATGTACTAAATGATAATTGGGAGTTGAATAATGATATTTCAAGTATCATTTTAGAATTTAATGAATCCAAAACGGATAAAATGAATACTTTTAATTTACATGAATTAGAAAAAGAAAAAAAGAAAATTGATGAATTAACAGATCACAACAAATTAAATACTATTAATGTTAGAAATGACAAATTAAATGTATGTGAAAAGGAAAAAGAAGAAAACTATGAAAAAAATGAAAACAGACAAGATATTAATTTATTTTCCGATATAAATATAAATATATATAATTACCATTTTTGGTTTACTCCTATTGAAATTACTGACAGTAATAATTTAAGAAAATACTTATCTAGGCAAACACAAATCGTTTACAGTGTTTGCAAATTTTTTAATTCAGACAGAAAATTTATTGATTCTCATGTTAATTTGCTGTTGCAATATTTGAATTTTAATTCTCCTCAAGATCGATTTAACTTTTTTAATGAATTATATTTATTAAGAAGAATTGTAAAAGAAAATTTAAATAAAAACTACAAAAGTCTAGAAAAAAATGTTATAATTCCTAAAAAAATTGAATTCGAAATAGTAGAAAAGAAACTTTTTGAAGGAAATGGTGATATTTATGCATTTAAAGTTATGCAGCAAAAAGTAAAACAAAGTTTAAAAAAAAAACAGTTAACTATACAAGAAATATTCGATAAAGATTTAGATTATATTTGTAGCACACAAGATATTAAAATTCTTTTTGACTATTTAAATTTAAATGATAAAAATTTGGTCAAGGTACTCTATGATATTTTAGGAGTAAACATTACCCTTCAAGAATTGTGTTTTTCACTAAACCCAATAGAAAATATAAAAAAATCAGAATATCAGAAAGATTTATATGTTGATGACAAAAAAAATTGTGTAGCTGATTTTATAAAATATTTAGAAAAATGTTTGAAAAATTTCAAATTTTCAATTACAGATCATTCTCATTTTAAATTAGTTTGGTCAGGTAAGATAATAAATCAAAGAATTATTCAGGAAACAACAGATAAGGAAACCAATTTTATGAATAATGAAAAAAGAGCATGTACAGAGAATTATGATTATAATAAAAATATTAACGATCAAGAAATTTTTAAAAAATCTTCAGCGAACGATTTATTAAGTGACATTTTTGGATTCAACAAATCATATAGAAACGAGTCACACAATTTACAAGAAGATATAAAGCAACCATTAAATAATTCGGATCAATTTTATATTTATGAAGCAGAAAATATTGAACCAAAAGATAGGGGAATGATGAGTAAAAATAAACATAAAATTACTACTGGTCATTATGCTTCAAATAAAATATACGAAAATACTTTTCCAATACTCGAAATGACAGATACCTCTATAAATAGTATTTATACAAGTACTTCAGCACAAGAAATTCTTAACACTTTTTTTCCTTACCCAAAAAAATATCTTTTATTATGGCATGAAGATTATTCAATTAAAAATCCAAATGAATGTCTTCATATATGGAAACCCGTTTTATCATCTTTCAATTCTTCAAATACAATTTTTTTAGGATTTATAGCAACAGTTGGTCCGCATAAACCACCTTTGAATAAAATTAGAGCTATACCAAAAGCGTTAATTAAAATTGTACAAAATAAAAAATATTCAACATTTTACTTTGACAATAGCTTTTGTATCGATAATTCAGGAATTTTTAATTCATTAAATATTCATCCCTTCAGTAAAAAAAAAAAAAAAAATATATATATATATATAAATACAACTATTAGTAAACTTACCTTTTTATTACTGATAATAATCTTTTTTTTTTTTTTTTTTTTTTTTTTTTTTTTTTTTTTTTTTTTTTTTTCTATATGATGTTTATTCAAATTATTATTTTATTCATATTTTTTTTATATTTTTTTTAGATGGATTAGACAATACAAATTACGAAGAATTTTTATTTAAAAGTTTTTCTTTAAATGTTATTCCTAAAATTAAAAAAATAAAATCAGTTAATGAAGACATTTTCAATTTATGGGGAGACGAAAAGCAGCATGTTAGTGAAGATGATGATGAATCATCTGAATGGGAAGTATTACCTCAAGGATTTTAAATTTTATAAAATATATACCTTATTAAATATAATTCATATTTTTTTTACAATTTTTTCTTATATATTATTTCTTTATATTTTTTTTTTTATTTCATTTTATTTTTTTTTTTTTTGTTTAAATGTTAAGCAAATTTGTGCTTTTCTTACTCATGAATAAGACAACATTAATTTTTGATACTTTTTTTTTTTTATATAACTTTTACATACAGAGAATATTTTTAAATTTTGTTAAAATTGTTTTACATTTTTGTTATTTCCTTATGAAAAAAAAAAAAAATATATTAATAAAATATTAGTTTACAAGTTCTCATGACAAAACTTTAATGCATGCAAATTATTTATTGTTGTTAAATTTGAAAACTTTTAGAAAATATAATTAGAAAAAAGAAAAAAAAAAGGAAATTTTTTTAATTTATGTAATATATTTCTTTTTTTATATAAATTAAAATAATCTACGTCTTTATTATTTCTTTTAATTGTAAATTCTAGCTTTTTTTTAAATAAGTTACATTTTCCTATATATATACTAGTTGCACATATACATTATAATCTGTAATTTTAAAAGTTTATAATATTAAAAATTTAATAGAAAAATACTATAAAAGTAAATTTTACATATTTTTATTAAAAATATTATCTTTTTATGAATATTTAGCATTTTTTCTTTTTTATTATTTCTGTTTTTTTTTTTTTTATTATCCATATATATTTTTGTGAATCTTGTAAAAATGTTGAAGAATAATTTATATAGTAATAATAAAACTAGTGTAGATAAAAAAAAAAGCAACAATTTAAGCGCTAAAAAAGGTTTTAAAAATTTTGCTTCTTTAAATTATTTTAGTTCCAACAAATTTATCTCTAACATTTCTAATGAAGTTCAAAATAAGAACAATATTATATCCTACTTTGACCATGATACATTGAATGTGTAATTATAAAAATATTATGAAATTAATCTAGAATAATTATTCATATTTTAATAGATTTTTTTTTTTTTAAAACATAATTTTAAATAGGACATTCTTTGCTAGATTATATAAATATGTTCCAAAAATATGTGGTTCTGTTGATTTGTTTTTCAAAAAAAATAGTGATGAAAAAGATTTTGCAGATTTTTTACGAGTAAAAAATTTATGAGTTTAAAAAAGAATAAGATAAAGAATGTATGCATATACAATTGTATAAGTAAATATATATTAATAACAAATAAGTATATAACTGAAAAAAAAGAAATATATATATTTTTATTTTTAAATTGCATAAGAAAAAAATATATAACATTTTAAAAAAAAAAAAAGATTCTAATTTTTTTTTTTTTTTTTTTGAATATTAGACAGATATAATTAGGTCTTTGAGAATTTACTGTATTTGTTCTGTAATAATATCAGTTGTAAATACTTTAATAAATATAATATTTTTTTCAGAATTTTTTTATTTTAAAGATAATAATAAAATGCTATTTTTATCATTTGGAAGATTTATGTTTTTACCTATCTGCATTTTCTTCTTGTATATATGCACTTATATTAAAAAGTTTTTAGATTATTTAGAAGTAATAATTTCCTTTCATTCAAAAGTTTATAAATTTATAGGTTTTTATATTTATAAATCAATCTAATTTTATACAAATGCTCATGTAATTTTTTTGCAGATTATTATATCATATGTTTTCTCTTTTATGAATGTGAGTTTATTTATTACAAGTTCTTGTGTTCACTCCATAGATACACATATTCTAAATAATATGTGTGAAATGTAAAAAAAAAAAAAAAAAAAAAAAAAAAAAATACATTACTAATAACAACTATAATATAAAGAAATTACATTTATGAATTTCTAATATATATATATATATATATATATATATGTATATATAATTTAGGATGATAGTTTTTATATAAATAAAAAGAATAAAAAATTAAAGAATGATTGTATATTTTAAAATCCTTTTCATTCTAGAAATAATTTAATTTATATAATTTTTTTTTTTTTTTTTTCTAAGTTCATATATATTGGAATCTTCACATATTCTACAATTATTTATATTATATTTTGCTCTAGTACTATTTATTCCTATCCGCTCAATTTATTTATGGCCAATATGCGCAACGTAAAAAAAAAATATATATATATATTAATTTCTTTATTATTTTTATCTTTTATGTCATAGAGTTATTGGTGTTCATTTATTCTTTTTGTGTAATTCATAAATATATTAATATATTTTTTTCTGTATTTTTTCTATTTTTTTATTTTTTAAATTATATATATATATATATTGATTATTATTACTTCATATTATTTTCTTACTATTAGAGCACCATTAGCATTTAACATATCTATGTTGTTTAGAGATATGAAGGGAAAATTTATTTATAGTTCTTTCACTCAGATATATTTTTCAACTACTTTATCAATAATTGCTCTATTAGGTATTATAATATATATAAATTTATATAAATTATATATATAATGATATATATAGTTACACATATATCAAATAGAAACAACATAAAATTTTGCATTAAAAATATTTTTATTGATTTTATTTTTTAGGAAATCGCATGTTAGAAAGAAAAATACGTTTGCAATATATAAATATAAAAAATATAAAAGAGAAGGATGAACTATATAGAAAAGCAGCAACTGTATAACACTCTTAAAAATGCTATATCTTACTGAGGAGACACAAATTTTAATAAGTTAATATTTTTTTTCTTTATTAGGAAAATAATTGTTCTAATGCTTATGATGAAGTAAATTTTTTTTTAAATTCAACAATAATTAGAATTAATAATGTAATTAATTTCTTAATGGTAATTAAAATGAAAACAAATTAATCTAATAATTACTTAAAGATTACTTTTTTTTTTTTAATCTTCTAATGTTATAGTGTTTTCTATTTGTTTAATTTTTTGAAGTTAATTGTTTAAAAAATACCATTTCTTAAAAAATTGTATCATTTACTAAATATTTTTTTTTTAGTTAAAATCTCAAGACTTATATGAGATTTTACTACAAGCAAGAACAGATATAGAAAAATGTATTCTTAAACTAAGTAGAATGGATAATTTATTAACTGTAGATAAAAACGCCTTAATATGTAAGTGATGAAAATGCTTAATATGAAAAAATAACATAAATAAGGAATGAAATTTTTATTTAATATATTAAAAGTAAAATACATAATGATAAAATACTATGCATTAATTTTATATTTTTTCTTTTTTTTGGCTAGCAAACAAAAAAGAAGAAGATAAAAATGTAGTGGAACACCTCTTTAATATAATATATACAAAAAGAAATAATAAAAAAACATCAATAAGTACTAACGATTTTTACAAGAAAGTGAGAAAAAAATTAAAAAAAAAAAAAAAAATAAAACAAGACTATATTATAATGACATTAAGTTCAGGAACAAAAGAATAAAAGAATTATTTGAAAAAAAAATTTACGTAAGCTTTCATTATCTACTTTTTTTTTTTGTAGATACCTTTAAGCATTGAAGAAATAAGATTAAAATATGATAATGGAGACAAAATCAAAGTTGAACGATATGCAGATATAGAGAAATTTCAAGATATTATACAAAATTTAAAAGATAGTAATAAAATCAATTCAATAAATGATCTTTTTAAAGTTGACTTACATGATAAAACTAAAAAGAATACTAGAAAATTGAATAAAAAAAATTATAATAGCTATATAAAGAAAATAAAAAGAATTAACTTTTCATTAAATAATGCGTTCATTGGTATAGGAAAAGACTGGAATTTTAATATATTCAATCTTCAAAATTCTTTAAAAAGCAACACACTTATAGGGGTGCAAAAAAAAAAAAAAAAAATAAAATATAAAAAATAAAAATAAAAAAGATAAAATGTAATAAATCATATAAATACTTTACATTTATACATAAATATGTATGATTTATTTTTTCAGGTTGGATTATATTTTCTTAATAATTATTTAGAAATATTGAAATGTCCTAATTATTTTGCCTATAATTTTTTATATGATATCAAATCGTCCTATTTTTCGACAAATAAATATCATAATTCTTTACACGGTTCTGATGTTTGCCAGAATATGATATGTATACTAAATAACATGAATATATTTAAGTTTTTAGATTTATATAAACAAATAAGTGTTGTGATTGCTACTTTATGTCATGATGTTGGTCACCCTGGATTAACAAACTCTTTTCTAATAAAAATGAATCATAATTTATCCATTCATTATAATGATGTATCAATATTAGAAAGTTATCATTCTTCTTTAACTTTTTTTTATCTAAAAAAGTCATGTAACAATTTTTTATTTAACTTATCAAATGATGAATTTGGGATAATTAGGCAAACAATAATTGATTTAATATTAGCCACAGATTTAGCCAACCACTTTGAATTTTTATCAATTATAAAAATAAGAAGCAAATTAGAAGATTTTTCTATTTTGGGAAATGAAAGTGATAATATCAATTTCCTTAAATTATGTATTAAGGCTTCTGATATAGCTCACACATGTAAACCTTTTAATATTCATTTACTTTTTGTTCTTAATCTAATGTTAGAGTCATATGAACAAGGAGAAAAAGAAAAACTGTTTAATATACCTTTAATGCCATTTTATGATTTCAACCAAATAGACAAATTTCCTGATTCTCAAGTTGGGTTTATTAAAGTATGTATTAAAAAAAAATTTTAATCAATTTTTTTTTTTTTTTTGTTTAAATCAAAACCTTCTAATTATTTTTATTATATAAAAACTAAACATTTGTTATTTTTTTTATTTTTCAGTTTATTTGTCAAGACACATTTCTAGAGTTGTTACATATTGAAAATATAACTAAAACAGAAAATAAAAAAAAAGAATTAAGTGAAAATAATGATGTGAAAAATTATTTTAAGCATATCAGCAAAGATGATAAAAATACAATAAAAAATGCGAGTACAATTACTGAAGTGATTGTTCATAGTTCTAATAGTAAAATACTTAATGAAAACAAAAATTACTCTCAAAACACATACAACAATATTAAAAATGACTCATTTATCCAAAAATACTGCTTAGACAATTTAAAATACAATTCTAATAAATGGGAGGTAATATTATACATACATATATATATATATATATATATATATATATATATATATATATATATATATATATATATATATATATAAATATATACAGTTTTTATTTATTTTTACTTTTATAGAATGACAAAAATTTAATCAATACAATTAAATTTTATGCAACCGGAGAAATTACAGATGAGGATATATTAAAGATAACATAAATATATATTTATTTTTTCCAAAAGGAAATATTTTCCATTTACATGTATCTATTCAATTATAAAATATTTATTTGTTATTTTCTCTTGTTTTTCTTCCTAAAGCTTTTATTTTTTTTTTTTTTTATTATTAATTTAGAATTTTCTTTATATATAAGTTATTTTTCTTTTTATATTTTACTTTTTAATAAATTTATAAGCCTTATCATCTTATTTAAAAATTAGTTAAATGCATATTCGCTTGAACTAAAATAAATTTTAATTTTATATCTATTAAAATGTTTAGCATCTTGATATATATATACATTATATCATTTGTTAATTATTAAAAATAAAAAAAATAAAAAAAGACATATATAAAATTATATTACACAAAATAACTATTTTTTATTATTATTATTTTTTTTTTTTTTTTTTTTTTTTTAAATGCGAAAAAATAATACTTTAAATATATATGATATTTTTTTTAATTTCTCTTTTTTTTATCCATTTTACGCTTGTAAAATAATAATTCATCTCCTTCAATAATATATCCATCAGCTTTACCACATTGTCCTGGTCTACTACTAATACAAGCTAAAACCCTTCCTTGTTTAAATTGCTCAAGTAATGCTGGATCAATTTGTTTTGATTTTCCTATTTTTTTAATTACTGAATATGATTTATTTTTTTCATTATTTTTTTTTTCTTCTTTATCTTCTTCCTCTGCTTTATTTTCTTCCTTGTTTTCATCTTCTACTTTTGTTTTCTTTTTTTTTCCTAATGTCATACCAAATGTATTTTCATACCTGTTAAAAAAATGCACACACATATATATGTTCATAAAAATTTTATAAAAAAAAAAAATAAATATATATTTTTATTTTTTCATTATGTAATTCCATCTAAATAAATATATAATTTCCTCAAATTTATTTTTGAGAATTTATGAAACATATATTTTTTTTATCATTAAAAGTAAAAATAAAAAATATATATTTTGTATTTTTTTTTTTTCTTTTTTCAGTCGGTAATTCCAGCTAAATGAATATATAATTTCCTCAAATTTATTTTCAGAAATTTAAAAAACATATATTCTTTTCATCATTAAAAGAAAAAAAAAAAAAATAAAATAGCACAAATATAACGTTCTATTTTTTTAAATAATTATTTTATTTACCATGCAGTAAATGGATGTGAATCAATTAAAACGATGCAATTTTTTACTAATGTTTTTGTTCTGACAAGTTCATTATTTGATGCATTATAAACAACATCTATAATTCTTGTCATTTTTGATATTCCAAATGATGGCCATGAAAAACTACCTGAATCTAATTTTATTGCACGATACTTATAATTTCTTCCTCTTCCTCTAACTATATGAACTTGTCTACTTCCTAATTTGGTATTTGAAGGTGGTCTACCTAATTCATATTTTCTCTTTTTTTTATGAATTTTTTTTTTTCCACCAGTTAAGCGAAGTTTGTGTCTTCCATCTCTACTAATACCCATCTAACAAAAATAAAAAGGAAATTAAAATTTATATAAATATAAATATTTTATTTTAAACAAATAACATATAAGAATATACAAAGTATGCTTAATATTCAATATAATATATACACCTTTTTCTTTCTTTTAAATGTTTATACTTTTTTTTTTTTTTTTTTTTTAATAATAAATATATATGCAACTTTTTTCTTTTATTGTTTATATAAAATTAAAAAAAAAAAAAAAATAAAATAATCACGTTTTCTTATGTATACTCCTATTTAACAAATATATCTCCATGTATAAAAAAAAAAAATATATATATTATTAACAATTCATAAATAAAATTAAAAAAAATTATTTTCCAATAATAAACAAAACATATTCAAAAAAATAATTTAAAAAATAAAACAAATGAATTTATATTTAATAGAGTAAATAAATATGAATTAAAATGTAAATATATTTCTTAATATATTTATAAATACTTAAGTAATTATGTATAATGTAAGATGTTTACTTAAAAATCATAAATATATTCTTTTCATTGAATTTTGTTTTCATATATATATTAAAAAATTTTTTTTTTACCTTATTAAAAATTAAATAAATGTACTTATAGTTGTGTTTTTTATATTATCTATTTTTAAATTATATTAAATAGTAAATAAAATGAATTCATGATTAAAAGTAACAATTTTTTCAAAATTTTTTACAAAATTTTTTTTTTAAAAAAAAAAATAAAATAAAAAAATTTATGTATGCATTTAATACGTGAAAATATTAAATATTAAAAAAAATATTTCATATATTAAAAAATAATGGAATATATATATATATATATATATTTTTTTATACTTATGAAATGTAGAATTATAAATTAAAAATAAAAATAATGCACTTTTTTCTATATGTTTTATATTTTTTTTATTATATATTTTTCTGTTTTTTTTAACTATATATTTTTTTCTTTGAATATAGTATTGTTTTTTCAAGTGGTAGTAAGTTGAGGGGGTTATAAAAAATCATTTATAAAAAATGAGATACATATAAAATATTATATTTCTAAAAAATATATAATAAAGAAATAAATATTGAAATATATAGAAATATTTATATTAAAATTTTTTAATATATTATAATGTGAAAAGATGTAATGTACAATTTTGTACATATAAGATTCACTTACGTTGTTTATTTTTTTTTAATTTATTTCATTATATTTTTTTTTTTATTAGTCTTTTGTATTAATTTATATCTATAAAAAAAAAAATAGAAGTCATACAAGAAAAAAATATGAAATAAAAAAGAATTTTTTTTTTTTTTTTTTATAAAAACAAAAAATTGTAAAAAAATAAAGTTAAGAATTTCAATTTTCTTTTTAACTGTTTATTTTAAATGGAATGAACTTTTATAGATAGTTTATTTACTTTTTTATTTTTTTTTATTTCCCTAAATTTTATTATTAGTATGTGTGTATCATCTATAAATTATTATTTCTTCTAATTTATGTTATATTTTTATGAATTATTAATTTTTTAGAGTAAGTTTACTTTTAATATAAAATTGTAAAAAAAACAAAACAATTAGTTACAACTTTTTATCAGATAAAAAGTGAAAAAAACAAAACATTAAAAAAAAATTATATTTTTAAAGAATGCAACATGGGTGAATTTATATATATATATATATATATATATATATATATATATATATATATATATGAAAAGAACATATTAAGAAAAAAAAATACAAATTAAAATACATGGTTAGGAATGTTATTGATGAAAAATAAAATATTAATTTTTCTTTAAAATTTTATTTATTACTTCCGATGATAATTTATAAATTTTATTTTTTGTTTTTTTATCACATTTGCGAATTTTTGATAAGTCTTTAATAACAGTCATATTACCCACTTTCAATTCCCCTTCTAATTTTTTAGCTTTTTTCTTTTCCTTTTTTATTTTGTTTTTTTTCCTTCTTTCACTAATCTCTTCTAGCATTTTTTTTTCTAATTCTCTTCCTGCTTGTGTCATTTCTGTTAAATTTTTATTCTTTGAAATATTTTTAAATTTATTATATGTTCTTCTAATTGGTTTTACTGTTATATTATGTTTATTATTAGAAATTGTTTTATTATTTGTCAAATTTAAATACATTCTATTTCTTTCAATCATTTTGTTTACTTCATTTTGTAGTTCATCATATTCATTAATTTTTAATTCATTCTTATTATCCATTTTTATATCTACATTTTCTTTTTCTACATCTTTTACATTTGTTAGCTCTTGTATATTATTATTTATATTATATTCCATTTTATTCTTTATTCTTTATGTTAATTTATTATTTTAATTTGAATTAATTTTTACATTAAAATTTTTATATCCTTTTTTTTTTT
>NW_021628251.1:291359-296489 GCF_900005855.1 Plasmodium gallinaceum | reverse complement strand
TTTTTTTTTTTTTTTTTTTTTTTTTTTTTTTTTTTTGAAGAGTCTTTATTTTTATACATAATAATAATAATTGAACTCAGTATCTCAATATTATTTTAATGTTTTAAAATTTATCATTTTTATTTTTTTTCTTATTTTATTTTTTAATAATTTACGATAAAATATAATATTTAATCAAAATTTATGTAAATTTTTTAATAAATAGCAAAAAAAAAATTAGTTTAAAAAAATAATCCTGAGGATATAATATAATATTTATATAAATAAATATGTTACTTTAAATGAATAAAATAAAATAAGAAAAAGAATTAATATTTTGAAGAAGGAAATAATATTAGACTCATTTTTTAAAAGAAAAAAAAAAAAAAGATAAAATTTCTCAAATATAGATACATATGGTATAATTTTTTCTTTGTGATTACTAATAAAATGGATTAAAGTATATTCATAATAAAAACAATAAAAGGAAAAACAAAAAAAAAAAAAAAAAAAAAAAANTTTTTTTTTTTTTTTTTTTTTTTTTTAAGATAACAACATACGCTTTTATTATAAAATAATATTTAAATTTTATTCTACATAAATATTATAATTTTTTTTTTTTTTTAATTTTAAATAATTATTAAAAAGATAAAAGAAATATAACATATAAAAAAGTAAAATTTTAAAAGTGTCTAAGTGAATAAAACATATAAAGTAATTTAATTCTTTTCCTTTTTTTTTTTTTTTTAAAAAATAGTAAATTAATATGCATATATAAAAAATATTAATTTATATATATATATATAAGTTCATTATTAATAATACTTATTAAGAGTTTAACTAAGATACCATCATGATACAACAAAAAATACATAAAAGATACAAAATATTGAAAAATGAAGATTTAAATCATCGATATACAATTAATGACATAGAAGTATATTTTCCTTATGAATTGTATGATTGTCAATATAATTATATGTTAAGTGTTCTAAATGCTTTAAAAAAAAAAGAAAATGCAATTTTAGAATCACCAACAGGAACTGGAAAAACATTATGTTTATTATGCGCAAGTATAAGTTACCTTGTTGATATTATGGAAAAAAAAGGAAGTTTTTCTGAAAATATAAATATTACTGAAACGAATAAAAATACTTCTTTTGATTTTAAAGGAAATGAAGGTTCTCCAAAAAAAGTGGTTAGTGATTTCCCTAAAATAATATATGCTTCAAGAACTCATAGTCAGTTAAAACAAGTAATAAAAGAATTAAAAAATGTTTACTTTATAAAAAACAATGAAAAATATAAATTACTAACCACTATATTAGGTTCAAGAGATCAACTGTGTGTTCATAATATTAATTATAATTATAAAGGTACTTTATTAAATAATATGTGCAAAAGGACAAGAAGAAGTGGAGAGTGTATGTATCATAACGGATTAAAATACTTAGATAAATTAAAACATTTATTTACGACACCAATGGATATAGATACATTAAATGAAATAGGTAAAGGAAATTCTGTAGGCCAAAATATCCATTTTTGCCCATTTTATGCCACTAGAGAAATTCAAAATGAATGTCATGTTATTTTATTACCATATAATTATTTGTTTGAAGAATCTACTAGGAAAATATTAAAATTAAACTTAGAAAATAGTATAATAATAATTGATGAAGGACACAATATTGAAAATGTAGCAGAAGATGCTGTTTCTTTCAAAATAAGAAATTCCGATTTAACTTTTTTCCTAGATGCTATTAAAGCTACTTTAACAATTCTAGATAAAGTGAATGATATAGATAAAGAAGCAAAAGATAAAATAAATGTAGATGAATTATTTATATTAAATAGAAGTATAAATGCATTAATAACATGGTTAAATAATGAACGATTAGAAAAAGATGAGAAGAAAAAAATTAAAGAAAAACATAAAACATATGAAGGGAAGCAAATATTTGAAGTATTTAAAAATAATAGCATAAATATTACTAAAGAAAATTTTGAGAATTTCAATACATTGCTATCATCTATGATAGAATTATTAAATAAATATATTAATGATTTTAAACTTTCTCAAATGGATATAAATAATGTGAATAGGTATATCTCTACTATAGATAACATTCGAAAATCTTTTGGTATATTATTTAGTGACATTGTTAATAATTGTATAGAGTATTTTCAATTATATATTAATGAAGAAAAGATACCTTATTCAGATTGTTCAGATGTTAATAAAGTTTATGATAAAATGAAAAAATTCACAAAAAATAAAACGAAAATATTTTATGACAAACAGAATTATACAATGTGTAAGAATATTTCATTGTTATGTTTTTCAGCCACTGCAAGTTTATGTGGTATTTTGAAAGAAAAAGTAAATTCTATTATTGTAACTTCAGGTACATTATCACCAATTGAACCATTTTCAAGGCAATTAAGTGGAAAATATTTCTCTTTTAAACATATTTTAGAAAATGATCATGTTATTAAGTCTCATCAATTATTTGTTGGATGTATGACACATTATAATAGTCAAATTTTATTATCAACATACGAAAATAGAACTAATGAGAATTATTTAAAAGCATTGGGAAATTGTATATTTGATATAATTGTGTGTATTCCATTTGGTGTATTAATATTTTTTTCTTCTTACATTTCAATGACTGAAACAGTTAGTGCATGGAAGAAGTTCAAAATATTTGATAAAATAAATACATATAAAACTATATTTATTGAACCAAATAAAGCTTCTGATTTAAAAGAAATTTTAAGTGATTATGAACAGGTAATAAAAAAAAAAAAAAAAGGTGCAATTCTTATGGGTGTGTGTAGGGGTAAAATATCTGAAGGAATAGATTTTAAAGATGACTGTTGTAGAGGAGTTATAATTTGTGGTTTACCATATGGAAATGTATATGATAGTAAAATAATTTTCAAAAAAGAATTTTTAGATAATTTTAATTATGAAATAAATGACGATAACACTTCTACATTAAGTATTACCCCTTCTAAGGGAAATAAATGGTATAATGAAGAAGCTATGAGATCAATAAATCAATCAATAGGAAGAGTTATTAGGCATAAAAATGATTATGGTGCAATTTTCTTCTTGGATTCAAGATTTTCTAATAATCAAAGAATAAAAGAAATATCCAAATGGGTTAGAACACATTTTCGTATATATAGAGATGTAGAACAAATACAGAGTGATATAGATAAATTTTTTGAGCTATTTAAAGGATTAAATGAACAAAATATAGGAGAAGATAAAAGAAAACCCATGAATAATGAGAAGGAAGGGGAAGAAAAAAGCACCACTAACGAAGTAGGAAAAAATTTTCAAGATTGTTATGTAAAAAATGAGAAAACCAATAAAAATAAACATGAAATACCACAAAATAAATTTATATATAATCCAACTAAAAAAATGAAAAACCAACCAAAAATTCTAAGTATGATACAAAATATAACAAAAGGGAAGAATCAAGAAAAAAATATTTATATAGATAATAAAGAACAAAATATTTTTGAAACAAAAGAGGATAAAATTAATATAAAATTAGATAATGCAAAATCTTTGATAGCTTCTTTTCGTGAAATTTTATCAAAAGATATATATGATAAATTTTTTGAGCTAATTAAGGAAACTAAAAAAAAAAGTAATGAAAATAAATATGAAATATTAATAAATAACATTTTAGAATTAATAACACAAAATTTTTCAAAACTCAATAAAGAACAACATGAAGAAGAAAATGAAAATTATTCAAATGTGATTTTAAATGATATAATGAATGAAAAACAACTAACAGATGTATGGAGGATGTTGATTAAATTAATTAACAACTTTTTTCCTATACAAGAAAAGGAAAAATGTTTTTTTATTCTTCAAAAAAAATTTAAGGAAAAAACAAACAATTTTGATGAATTAGAAAAATATTTATACAATTATAGATTAGAAAAGATAGAGATCATTTAGAAAATAAATCATTTAATAATTAAATAATGAAGAACATAAATAAATAAACCATTTTTTATACATTATTTTTAATTAGCAAATATTAATAAATACTTTATATATATATATATATATATATATATATATANATATATATATTATATATATATATATATATATATTAATATATATATATATATATATATATATATATATATATATATATATATATATATATATATAATATAAATTATTAAAATAAATACTTAAATATTCTAATTTAAAAAATTTTTAAAGATAAATTAACATATATATTAGCAATTAAAATATTACATTTATATATGATGACACATTTAATAATAAAAATTATTCTTATATATGGTTTAATTCTATACAGCAAAGTAACTTTTTATTATAAAATTTTTGAATACTTATGTATTTATTAAATATTTATTTTATAAATAAAACCAAAATGTAACTGCTCTAAGGTTTAAAAATTTTTAACAATATTAATATATACTTTCTATATACTTTTATTTTTAAGATTTTTAAATATATTTCTTTTTTTTTTTTAAGTGACAAAATTTTAACTTTAATTTTTTTTCTTTTAAAATTTAAGAAAAAACTTTATGAAAGAATAATTTTAAAAGTTTGACCATATTTTTTTCTGAGTACTCTACCTAAAAACATGTAGTTAATAAATAAAATAAAATAAAATAAAAAAAAAAAAAATTTAATATTGTATTTTTACTAGTACTTTTAATTAATTTTTTTTTTTTTTTTTTTTAAAATTATATTAATTTCTATCTATTATCTTTTAAAGAAATATTATATACTTTTTTTAATAATAAAAAATAAATTAAATTCTACAATATATATTTTGAAATATATATTTTAAAATCTGTAAACATAATTAAATTGCTTTTATTTAACTTTAATATTATTTAAAAAAAAAAAAAAATTATATCTATAAATATGTCATTTTATAATAAAAAGATAGTTACAACACATCGTCTAATGTATGTTTTACAATGTGACTTTTCAACTATTAGAAAAAAAAAAAAAAAAAAAGTAAAAATTTGTAATTTTTTTATAGAAATTTATTTTATAAATATATCAAATAGTTATTTTCTTTTATATTTATTAATATTTACCTTTTTTTTTTTTTTTTTTTTTTTTTT
>NW_021628251.1:285562-290359 GCF_900005855.1 Plasmodium gallinaceum | reverse complement strand
TAAAAAAAAAAAAAAAAAAAAAAAAAAAAAATGTATAACCGTTTACTTATTTACATAATTCTTAAAAAAAATTTCTTTTTATAGAATTGTAAGGTTTCATGTCTACAAATGTGCACAAAAAAAAAAATATAAAATTAAAAATAAAAAAACTTTAGAGAAAATGAAGAAGCTTTATATGTACTAAAATATTTATTTCTTTTGTCTTTTTATTAGAAATAATAAAAAAAAGTATATAGGATTAAAATGAAATACGGTAAAAAAAGATAAATATAATAAAAGAAAAGAAGTATTAATAATGCAAAAATATTTTTTATTCATGTCAATGTTGGTGATGAACTTACAAATAAAATATAAAAATATCAATAAAATGTATATCTCTAATAAACTATAAAAACATCTTAAAATAATTACAGTTACGTTGTGTATAGAATATGAAAAGAAACATATGGAAATAGACAAATATAAGAAAGAAAAGAATGATAGAAAAAAAAAAAACTGTATAACAATTTAATGATAAATTTTCATTTAAAAAAAGAAGATAATTTTCTATTTTTATTTTTTTTAAAATGTATAAATTAAAAAGATACTATTTTTGTACTTTTCTGAGTCAAATATTTATTTAATTTCAATAAAAGAGAAAATTATATAGAATAATCCTAAATAGTTTTAATAGTTAATTCAAAAAGGAAATGAAAAAAATTACAAAAAGAGAAAAAAAAAAAAAAAAAAAGTGAAAGTACGCTCTATATGTGTTAGCTAATTAAAAACACCCTTTTTCTTAATTTTAATGCAGTTATTATTTTTATTAATTTCACTCATTTTTATTTTTATTTTTTTTAAATGCATGCAAATAATTGTAAAAAAGATCTTTAAAGTAAAATTTAAAGTGTAGTATACTGTTTATAAAATAAAAAAAAAAAAAAAAATGAAATTATTTAAAAATTAAAAAATACAATTTTCCAGTAATTTACTCAAAAAATATGAAAGAAGAGGATATTTAAGCAGATTATAAAGTATATACCTATTTGATATTTCCTTGTAAAATTTATTTTATATTGCAATTTTATAGTTGTGAGCATTATAAAACAAAACATTTGTAAGACTTTAAGTAAAATTTAAAAAAAAAAAAAAAAAAAACATTGTCTTACAAAAAAGTATGAATATAAAAGTACTAAGACAAATATATTTATATTTACAATTTTGTTAATTTCTGCTTTTATAACGATTTATAGCTTAAAAATATTACTTTATCTTTTTTCTTTTATGCTTACCATTTAAATGAAATATTTTTTATTCAGAATAATCCTTATCATTTCTATTTATAATAAATAATTTAAACTTTATTTTATTTTTCTATATGTATTTAAAAAAGAGATAAAGTGAAATTAAAGTATTATCCTCACATAGTTTATATATATATGTACATATGTATATTTTGATACAAATTTGGATATTTTTCACGTATTTTGAATATTTAAAAAAATTAATAATTGAACTTTTTTTATTTTATATATTAAATTTAAAATATATCAAAATAAAATATTGTATTGTAATAATGTTTATTTAAAAAAGTGTAATATAAACTTATCGCTTTTTATTTTTTCAATTATCATTTAAATATAACATCTTGTTAATGAATTTTTTTTATCTTTTTTATTTATAACAAATCAGAAATTATTTTTCAAAAAAAAACTAATTGTGAATACAAAACACCATTATATCTAACTTGTAATACAAAATTTTTTTCCATTTTTATTAAATTAAATATGTACTATCTATTTTTACCTCTTCAAATAGAAAATCAACAATAAATATATAAAAAATTTTATTTATGAAACATTTTTATTTGTTTTTTTAATAATAGATATATTTTTTATGTATTTTTAAAAGTATATTTACTTATTTTTATATAATAACAATAACTACAAATAACAGTAAGTATATTTATAGTACTTATTAATCATATAATAATAATGTACACTTCATCGCTTCTTTATATATAAACTTTAAATTAGATTCATTAAATGAAGACAACTAAGCTTAATTAAAAAAAAAAAAAAAAAAAAAAAAAAAAAATTATTTATTGCACATCATTACTAACATATGTATATTTTAATTTTTATTTTTCTATTTTTATAAAAAGATAAAAGAAAGAAATATANCACTTCATCGCTTCTTTATATATAAACTTTAAATTAGATTCATTAAATGAAGACAACTAAGCTTAATTAAAAAAAAAAAAAAAAAAAAAAAAAAAAAAAAAAAAAATTATTTATTGCACATCATTACTAACATATGTATATTTTAATTTTTATTTTTCTATTTTTATAAAAAGATAAAAGAAAGAAATATAAAATTTACTACTGTCTATAATGTTTAAATATAAATTACAATGGGATAAAAAAAATTATCATTTTTAACAAAATGATCATAAATATAAAATTATTATTCATTTAAATTGATGTTCTATTATTTATAAAAATCATATTAATACAAATATATCTTAAATTCAACATAAATATAAAAAGATATATTTTTAGTTTTTAAAGAAATTCATATTGTTTATAAAATATAAAAAATTTTGCATTATTTATTATTTTAATATAGTAAAAGTTTTTTGGAAAATAAACATATATTTATTTTTTCACTTTTAAATTAATAATTATTTATTTTACAATTAAATTTAATATTATTACATTCATTGGTTTTAATATATATAATATGTTTTTAACATACTAATATATTATTTTTTTTTTAAACGTTTTGTAGAATTTAATAAAAAAAAAAAAAAAAAAAAAAAGAAAAAGTGTATTAATATAAATGTATCTTTTTATATTTCATATGTAGTTGTTTCTCTATTTCATTTATTTTATCTTTATTTTATTAATATGCTTATTTATTTTTTTTTTTTTTTAATATAATATTAATTTCTTGAAAATATAATCAGTTAAAAAATTTTATAATTATTACATTAGATGCAAAAATTAAAATAGTATATTTACAAAATTAATTTGTATGTGCAGTATTAAAGTAGTATTTTCTTTTAATTATGATTAATTTTATGAGATTATAAAAGCTTAAGCATATTAGGATATATTTTTTTTATATTTTTAATTCTATTTCTTTTTTTTATAATTATGTTTTTTTTTTCTCTTTTTTTTTTTTTTTTTTTTTTTTTTTTTTATTTTTTTTTTTTTTTTTTTTTTTTTTTTTTTTTTTTTTTTTTTTTTTTACTATTCTTTATAATTTATTTTCATTATTTTTTTTATAAGCTATTTTAAAAAAAGGTTAATTCGTATTAATTTTTACAGCTTTTAATATCAAAAAAAAAAAAAAAAAAAAAAAAATAGTGGAATATTTAAATATGTTGTGAATATTTCATATATGAATATATAAATTAAAACAATTATTTTATGATATTTTTATTTGTAACAAATATTACATGTCAATAGAAGATTCTTTATAGTTCGTATTTTATTTCATTTTTTATTTTTATTTTCTCATTTTTTTCTGTTTTTCTATATTTAAAATATTATTTAGTATTTTTTTTTTTTTTCATTTTTCTTTTTCATCAATTCATATTTTCCCATTTTTTCCTATTTTATATTGATTTAATAATTTAAAATTTCAAATTTTTATTATATATAAATAATATTTAATTCATAATGTGTTTATTTATTCATATTTAGCTTTAACTTGCTATTTTTAATGTGAATTTATTCATTGTAAAAAGGTTCCTTTTTATATTTTTCATTATAACAAAAATTTTTGTTATATTTTTTTTTTTTATCATAGATATACAATAGATAATTAGTTTTAATATATAAAATGGGAACAACATATTAATTTATTTTTTTTTTTGAACCTTTATTAAAATATTATGAAAATATTTCTAATTTATTAACATGATTTTGTAAATTAAAAAAAAATTATGTATATATATAAACGTACGTTGCTTTATATACATATGTACATGTATTTGAATATATATATAAGTTTAATAATTAAAACTTCCTTTTATTTTTCTAAATTTTTTATTTATGTAATTTTTTTTTTATCTAAAGAAAATTTGTTAATATTAATGATTTATTTATTTTTTCTTTTTCTTTTATATATATATATATATATAATTAGGTAATGTATTTATGATATATTTTTTTTAATAACATTATCTTATCCATCCTTTTTTTTTTGCATCTGTACATTAGATAATTTTTTATTATATCATAAATAATTTGAAAAAATATTTTAAAATATGTGATAAAAATGTTGAAGGATATTTTTTTTATAAAGTTTTTGAAAAATTAATTGCAGTGTTGTATAAAAAGATATATATATATATATAGTTTATGTTGATAAATATTTTAAGTTACATTTAATATAATATTAATAATTTAACTGATGTTCTAATGATTTATTTCCGTATTTATTTTTTTTTAGGATTTTAAACATACTCTATTTTATTCTATCCTTTTTTTTCTTTAACATATATATATATATATATATATATAATGAAATAACTTTAAATTGTTATGCTTATCTTTTTTTTTTTTAAATTGTTTTTTATTTAAATTACAATATTCACAACCATGAATTATACAATTAAACAAAAAAAAAAAAAAAAATTAGGATCTTTATCTATTTTATATAAATAAAAAAACAGTTTATAAGTATGTAATTATTCATATTTATTTATTTAAAAAAAAAAAAAAAATATAATATATATATATATTTATATATATATATATATATATATACAAAAATATTCTTTTCAAAAAAAAAAAAAAAAAAAAAAAA
>NW_021628251.1:260451-284562 GCF_900005855.1 Plasmodium gallinaceum | reverse complement strand
AAAAAAAAAAAAAAAAAAAAAAAAATGTAATGAACAATATATAATAATTTTTAACATAGTATATGATTATATATGTTTTTGAAAATTTTTTGATGTTTTGTAAAAATTTTGTAAAATAAATTTTTGTTTGTTTTTTCATTTTATTTTTTTTTTTTTTTCCTATTTTATATATATTTTTTTTTATCTTTTCATTTTTCTGCTGATCTATATAATGATTATTTACATTTTAATCTAAAAATTTTATATTACATTTTAGTTAATTATACATAGGTTTTATATAATATTATTATTTTTTTTTAAGATTTATAATTTATTAATACCATAATTAATTTCTACTAATTTAATACTAAAGTGAAAATATAAATATAGAAAAAAAATATATATATATATATATTGAATAAATATATAATATATATGTTGTAATTATAATTAATAAAATATAGTTAAAAATTACATAATGTAATGAAAAATAAAAGAAAAAAAAAATAGCATAATTTTAGTAAATTAAATATATATATATATATTTTTATATATTTAATAATATTGATAACCATATATGAATTAAAAGAATATTATTTTAATAAAATATAATAATAAATAGTTTTCTTTATTATTTTTAAAAATATAGAAATAGATTATTAGATAAAAAAAAAAAATTAAGTTTAGGTTATAAAAAAAAATAAAATAGTAATCTTATAGAAACAAAAAAAAATTTATTGTTATTTGGGTAATGTTTTCATTTTCTAAATGAATATTTAAAAAAATACATAGAAAAATTAAAGAAGAATTAAGTAACATTTGTTACATAAAATATTTTAATATATACATAAGTTTTCATATAGTATTAATATATAAATTAAAAGATGTATTAAGTAACATGTTAAATACAACAACAGATTTGAACGATTTATGTTTAAATGGTTCTAATAGTACAGAAAAGAAATATAAAGAAAGAAGTAGTATAGAGTCATATAAAAATAATATAGATAGATATCCAATTAATAATTTGAATGAAAATATGAAAGCTGATAATTCATTAGAAGAAAAAAATTCATCAAAAATTTTACATGAACATCTAAATGGGATGAACAAAGAAGTAAATGCTAACTACCAAAAAGAATATATTAATGTAAATAATAATAGTGATGATATAAATAATAAGTGTATTATTAGGGATCTAAATAGTATAAATATTAATGGAAATTTAAATGAAAATATAAATGAAAATAGTACTGAAAATATAAGTGAAGATTCAATTAAAAGTGAACATAAAAATACAAATGCGAACATAAATAAGAATGAAGATACAAATAAATGTGAGAATGCAAATACAAATAAAAACGTAAATTTAATTGAAGTTGCAAATGAAAATGATGATAAATATGTAAATATAAGTGAAAATTCAAAAATAAATGAAAGTGCAGATAATGTAAATATAAGTGAAAATGCAAAAACAAACGAAAATGAAGATAATTATAATTTAACTAATTATGTTGATACAGATGAGATATACATAAATAACAATATACAACAGAATAACATGGAAAAAATAAATTATTCAGAAAAATTATCTAATAATTATTCATTAGAAAAAAATGAAAAAAAAAATGACCTTTTATTAGTAAATTCAACTAATAAAGAAAAAGAGGATATATGTTCTTATGAAGAAAAATTGAGTATTTCTTGTAGATTTTTTATTAATACTTCAAACCCATATGATTCAGATATTAGAATAATAAAAGAAAATTGCTTAACTATATTTCAATTATTATATACAGAAAAAAAAAAATGGTGTTCCTTCTATATATGTACTCATAATGGTCCAATGTCAAATTTTAATTATCATTTATATAAAATTTTATGTAGTAAAGATGATATATATATGTACTTTTTTTTATTCAAAAAGTTTATATTTTCATGCTACATATATTTCAATTTGGTAAGTATTAAAATATTTTCTACTTCTATAAATAAAGAGGAAAAAAAATTTAATGATTTTACAAAAATTCCTAATAAGAAAAGTTTTATAAATTGTGAAAAAAATTACAAGAATGAAGAAAGTAATTTACATATAAATAAGGATGACCATATTCATATGAAGAATGAGGAATTAAAAAAAACGAAGCAAACTGAAGTAAAAGAACCTTTATCCTCCAATGAAAATAATTTAAATTTCGAAAACAGAAAGGAGTTAAGTAGCATATATAATAATAATAATAATAATGATACTACTACTACTACTAATAATAATAATGATAATAATACTACTACTACTAATAATAATAATGATAATACTACTACTAATAATAATAATGATAATAATAATACTGCTACAACTAATAATGATAATAATAATAGTGATAATAATAATAATGATAATAATTATAGTGATAATAATAATAGTGATAATAATAATAATAATGATAATAATTATAGTGATAATAATAATTATAATAATGATAATGATAATGATAATACTACTACTAATAATAATAATGATAATATTAATAATGATAATAATAATAATATTAATAATGATAATAATAATAGTGATAATAATAACAATACTGCTACTAATAATAACCATAATAATAATAATATTAATAATGATAATAATACTGCTACTAATAATAATGATGATAATAATAATAATATTAATAATGATAATAATACTGCTACTAATAATAATGATAATAATAATAGTGATAATAATAATAATATTAATAATGATAATAATATTAATAATGATAATAATATTAATAATGATAATAATAATATTAATAATGATAATAATAACAACTATAATAATAATACTACTAATAATAATAATGATAATAATAATAATAATATTAATAATGATAATAATAATAGTGATAATAATAATAATATTAATAATGATAATAATAGTGATAATAATAATAATAATATTAATAGTGATAATAATACTGCAACTAATAATAATGATAATAATAATAATAATAATAATGAAGAATTTCAAATTTTAAATTTTTTATATGATCCATGTAAGCATTTATATGGAAATAAACTTAATATTTGTTCAAGTTATTTAAATTTTTTTGATATGAACCAATCAGATATAAAAAAAAAATTACAATTATTTATTAATACTCACTCACCAACTATGATAAATATTACAAAAAAATGGAATTCTTTTTATTTAAATAAAAGTAAGATTTGCTCTTTTGTAGAAAAATATAAGGATATAAAATTTTCTTCATTTGATAATTTTAAAAAAGATAGCACAGAGAAATTTATTAACTCATTTGTTGAAACTTTTTCTTTTATAAAAAATTTTAAAAATAAACAAACTAAAGAAAAAAATGAAAAAGAAAAAGAGAATGAGGAGCAATATTCAGAAAATAAAAATATTTTAATTAAAGATGAAAAAAAAAATAATATTACTTCAAATTATAAGGATGAAAAGAGTTATGACAAAAATCTTGTTTTAAATGAAAGCACGGAAAATGAAAATATAACATTAAATAATATAATTGATGAAAACATCATAATAGAATCACAAGATAGTAATGTGCAACTTGTAAGTTATAATGTAACTAATTTTCACGAAATCTCCAATAATGTGGATAATTTGATAATTAATGAAAATAAAACAATTGAGAACAAAGATGGAGATGAAAATCAAAATTTAAGTATGAAAGATGAGATTCAAGATAATACATTTAATAAAAGCAGTAATGAAAAAATTGAATCCTCTGAAAATAACACCAATAAAGATGATTACAGCAATAAGATTAAAAGTTCAAATAATAATAATAAAAACAAAATGGACGTAAATAACAGTATTAAAAATAAAGAAGATTTGAGTAATAGTAAAAATCACAACATTATAAATAACAATGTTACAAATAATAATAATAACAATAACATTGATGACTTAGTTAACAATAAAATTAATATTGAAAATGTGAATGAAAATAATTATAATGGTAGCAACATAAATGATGATAAGAACGATGATAACATAATTAAAATTAGTAATAATAATAGTAACCATAATGAAAGCGTTAGCAATAATAATATTGATAGAATAAATGACAATTTTTTTAACATAAACAATGAAAAAATTCCGGAGATTATATGTGATAATTATACTCATGATATAAATAATAATAAAAGTGAAAATACGAAAGAAAATATTTTTGGTGATACAAAAGAGAATGCTATTAATTATGTAGAACGAGAAAGTAAAGAAAATATACTAGAATTAAATGTGTTAAATAAAAATTGTTTACCTAATAATATAATTTTGAATAATTTAAATATATTAATCACAGACTTAAATGAATTGTACAATTACTTAGAAAATTCTAAAGATAAAACGATAAGACTGGACACAAATTATTTATTAAAAGAAGAAAACAATGAAAATAAAAACAGTATATTTACCACGAAAGAAGGAAATATAAATATTTTACATCAAGAAATTATATCAGATAAAGAAAAATATCATAAAAAGAACGAATATTTTAATATAGAAATATCATCTGTAGATTTAAGAAGTTTTTGTTCTGTATGTTCAGGAATTCAGTACGATAATTTTGAAAATAGCTTTAATCAAGCAGAAGAAAATAATTATAAAGAGTTTGAAGTATTTATGAAAGAAAGTGACTTTTTTTGTAATTGTAATAATATTAATAGCTATCACAGTGAATTATTAAATGAAAATTATAACTACAAGGTTTGCTTTAATGGGGACCAACCGAACGAAGAATATTATACGATAAAAAAAGATGATATAAAGAGAATAAATGGAATAAAAGATGAACACATAAATATGAATACTGAAGAAGACATGAGAGAAGAAGAAAAAAAAAATGGAAAAAATGAACTTAAAAATAAATGTATAGCAAAAAATAAAGATAAAATATGGGTACAAAGCAAGGATTTAGAAAAAAAACCCTTAACAAGTAGAGAGTTACGAAATATAAGAAGAAACAAAATAGCTAAAAATCAGGAGGATCAAAAAAATAAATCATTGAAATCTACACAGAATTTTGATATAAAGTCACCAAGAGTTAAAAAATTGGAAAAATTTACAAATGTTGATCAAGAAGAGCTTAGAGAGGTTTTTGGTCCAACAGGAGTTTCAGGTGTTTACTTTGAAAAAAGTAGAAGCAGTTGGACTGCTCAATATAAGGTCAGTGGTGGAAAAAGAAGAGCAAAAAGATTTTTAGTTACAAAAAATATGACATATGAAGAAATAGAAAATGTGAAACAACAGTGTATTGCATATAGAAAACAAATGGAAAAGGAATACGTAAAAGAATTTTTAAATGAAGAAAAAAAGAAAGCGAATAATATAAATTGCTCCATAAGAAAACCCAAAAGAAGAAGAAAAATAAAAAATTTTTATGAATGTTAAATTGAATATTTAAATGTAGAACATACAATAATCATGTAAATGATTGTTAATTTAATTAATAGAAAAATTAAAATTTTAAAATAATATAAAATTAATTATTATTACATTTTAATTTCTTATAAAATTAATGCATATTTTTTTTTTTTTATGTAATGATGTTATCACCTTTTTTATATGATATTTTTTTTTTTTTTTTTTTTATAACATGATAGCTTTTTATTTAATCTATTTAAGATGTCAATGGTTATCTATGTTTACTTTATAATTATTTTATTACTTTTATATGTAGTAAATTATTAAATGGAAATAATTTTTTGTTATAAATTATTAACATGCATATAATACTTATTTTTTTTACACATTAAATATGCAACATTACATAAAATATTAAAAGTGTAAAATAAATGTGTGCAAAAGCAATATATATAAATGATTTTTTTTTTTTTTTAATATTAAAAATATTATTTTATACATATTTTATTTTTTCATTTTATTTAAAAATACACTCCTATGTATAGATTGAAAAAATACATACATAATGTCTATAACAAATATAAACATGTTCATATTTATTCAAATATTAATTTAATATGTAGATTGCTAAATACTTTTATTTTTCTCTATTCATTATAATGATTACAAAATTTATAATGAAATTAAAATTAAATATCATTAATTTAAATTACAATTGCATCAATATGAAAAAAAAAAAATTATGTAAAGAAAAATATCATAAAATTAAATAAAATACAAAATGGTACACTCAAAAATGTGTTAATTTTTCTTTTTTAAATTTTTGATTATGTTTTATTCTTATAATGGCATAATGCATAAAGTACAAAATTATACATACTAATTTTGTACATTTAAGTTTAATAAAGCAATTTAGAGTTTACATGTTTTAAATGTTAAACTATATTATCTACGATAATTTCTTGCTTTATTTTTTTAAAGTTTAGCGGAAAAACATTTTTTTTTTGTGAATATTTATCTAACACTTTAATGCTAGAAATATTCTATAATAAATTTACCAATAACTGCTGCACAAAAATATTTAGCTTAAAAAAAAAAAAAAAAAAAAAAAAAAAAAAGATAAAATAAAATAAAAACTAAAAATTAAAAAAAAATTTGAATATTAAAATATATAAAGATTATCTAGAAAAACGAAAAGTTGTACGATCTCCTACAGGGCTTCAACCTTGTCTTAAAAGTATAATTCAATATAAAATAGTAAACACTATAAACTCTATTATAAATTAAATATATTTCTATATTTTGTGTTGTTTATTAATAAGAGAAATAAAGATGAACACACATGTATTAGGGACGAAAAATAAATATTAAATTATATTTTTTTTTATTATTAATTTAAATTAATTTTATTTTTATCTTATTTTATTTTATTTTATTTTATTCTTTTTTTTTTTTTATCCTTTTTTAAACTTTATAAGTTCTTAGCAACAGCAAAACCAACTCTTTCATTATCGTAATCAAAAACAGTGAAATATTTACGCATAAATGGATCACCTAATATAAATGTTTGTTTATCTATATCTCCTGGCATAATGTAAACCATACATAATGATTCATCAACTTCTTCTAATGTATCTAAGTAAAATTTTGGTTCTAATGTATATTTATTGTTTCCAGAATGAAATTCTAAGGTTGGTAATGATTTATTATCACATTCAGTTACATAAACTGGTAAAAATGGTACTTTAAAAATACCTGCATCCTTAAAGAACTTTTTAACAAATTCTGTTGGTGCAACAATTGTACTTGTACCACTATCAATAATAGCATTAGCTTTTTCAAAAGTATCATTTCCAAAAGTAATATCCAAATCTATTTGCCAGAATAAATCATGATTTAATTTTTCATATGTTATTTCTCCTTCATAAAACTTATCTTCTATTCCACCTATTGTTAAATAACCAGCATGTTTATCAAGAACTGGTAAATAAAAAGTAAATAATCCATGGTCTATTTTATTTTGATTTTTTAATTCTACAACTATGGGACTTATTTTTCCTAATGCTAAATCTTTCCATCCCAATCCTACTATACCGTCAAATGGTGAAGAGCTATAAATAGGTTCTAAATCATCTGTATCTGTTACTTCAATAAATTTATATGGGAGTGACAAATGACCTATTGTAACTAAATCTTTGCTAAAGAATCCCTTAATAGATCCAGAACCATAAGTTATCTCGGCTTTTTCTCCATCTTCTTCATATGTTTTTGACTTAGATGAATCGTATATATGTTTTGTAGTGCATCCTTTAGAGCTACATTTAGTACTAGGTACCCATAAATTTGCTGAACCTGTATCAAATATAAAAGTAAATTTTTGTTTATCATCTCCTACTTCTGCTTCCCCATAAAACATTACATTTGAGACTTCATCTAATTCTACTGAATCATTTTCATTTCCTAAATAATTTTCTGTTAAATATCCTGAGTTAAGAAATTTGAATGTTTCCTTTATATAGTTTTTCAATTTTTTGTTTATTAATGTTTTTAAAACTTTTTCTTGGGATCTTTCAATTTTAACTGCTATAGTTAAATATTCTGTGTTTTGAAGAACTTCATTCAATTTATTATTAGAAAAATAATAGTTTTCAACAAGGAAAAAAGCAAATGCACCGGTCAAAAGTATGAAGAGTACTAAATAAAGTATTCGTAACTTTTTCTGAAATTTAAAAAATTTTAAGTTATTAGCCTTCAACCTTTCAAAAGCCGAAGTGCTCTTAATCAAGCTATTGGAATAATCTTGCTCTTTTATGGTAATATCCATATTCAAATAGAATTTAAAACAAAACTTTTTATTCTAAATAAATAATTTTTTTCTATCGTAAAAAATTATGCTCAATAAAATATAAAAGTGTAAATATTTACCCTTAGTGCACAAATAATATATGTATATACTTTAATTACCTTTAATCTGAAAAATTCTGAAAAAAAAAAATTAAAAGTATAATAATTAAAAAAAACAATATTCCATTAAAAATTAAAATTTACATTTAAAAAATTATTCTTACAGATATTAAAATGGTATATTTCCAAAAAGTATTTACGTTACTCTATTAAAGCAGTAATGTTTATAAATTATTTTTTCAAACAAATTTTTAAAGAGTTAAAAAAAAAAAAAAAAAAAAAAAGGAAAAGGAATGTATGTATATCTCACTGTAGAGGGAAAATAAAAATTATATATAAATTTTATTAAAAAATCCTTTTAATAATTTAGAATAATTATAGTAATTTATTATAAATTATTTTAAGGAAATCTTCGTTTATATGCTAGATATCTTTTTTATTTTTAGTAGCATGGAAATTAATCTAATAAAAACTAACAGTAATTAATTTTATTTTAAAAATTATATTTACAAATTTTTTTTTTGTAAGTTAAAAATGAAAAGATAGATATGGCATGTACGTTTCTTAAAAGGCGTACTAGATGTATTAAATTTCATTAGTTATTCAAGAATATTACATATAAAAAGAATAAAAGGAAAGAAAAAAAACTATATTAAAAATGAGAAAAAAGATATAGTTAAATAAACTACAAACTGTATATTGTGCATGGGTTTGAAGTGCAGTTCATGCAAAAAAAAAAAAAAAAAAAAAAAAAAAAAAAAAAAAAATAGCATAAGTTAAAAAACAAAAGAGAGTAATGCAAATTTTTATAACAAAAAATGATTTTAAGGAGAGGAAAAAAGAGATAATATATTCCTATATTTTCTTTTTTTTTATTCGGTTTTACATAATATAAATAAAATTTTGAGTTATTTATGCACCATACATTTCTTATGTAAAAAAAAAAAATATAAAATTATGAAAATATAAAAAGTAAATTATATATTTTCTTATTTCATCAAAAAAATATCTCGTGATATAAATTTTTGATATTATTAAATTTTTGAACTTTTGATCTTTATTATAAATTTTGTTCTTTTTTTTCCAACCTATAAATTTAATTATATCGTAGAAATAATACTGTTTTATATAAAAAGATACACCTGAAAAAAAAATTTTTTTAAATTGTAACTTAAGTAATAAAAAATAAATAAAAAAATATAATAAAAAAATATAACTATAAAAAAATATTATAATATGTAAATGTAACAATAAAAAGATATATCATAAAAAAATAAATTAAAATATTAGTTTAACAATAAAGAGATATAACGTCAAAAAATTTAATAATAAAAAATGTAGCTTCTAAAAATTTTCTAATAAAAAATTTCAATAATTAGAAATTATGGCAAAAAAAAAAAAAAAAAAAAAAAATAGTAAAAAAACATAAAAATAAACAACACACATAAAAATATATGTAAAAAACTTAATAAAAAAATATAAAAGAAATAATATAGAAAAAATGCTGCTATGAAAAAAATTAAAATAAATTATAGCATAATATAATAATAATTAAATACAATGATAAACATGTAAAATAAAAATATTTTCCAAAATAAAATTCATATTATTCATATTTTAAAAAAAAAAAAAAAAAAAAAAATTAAAATAATTAAATATTCTAGCATTATTTGTTATTAAGCATATTTTGTGCTTTTCTTAACTTACCTTTATAATAATATAAATAGTTATTTTTATAGATGTATATATATATTGAGCATTTCTTAAATATTACCATAAGGTGTACCTAAAAATTTAAACTTGTAATTTTTTAAAAGCCTTACAATAATGTATTCCATATTCTGTAGAATAATAAGTTCCTAAAAGTAAAAAAACGTAAATAAAATATATATTGATTACTATTTTGTCATAAATATAAAATTTTATAATATTATGGTATAAAATAATTTTTCTTTCTTTAAAATAAGTAAGCCTTGATAAAATTAATAAACTATTAAATTCACTTAATTTTAAGGATGCGTATATTTTTATTTCATATATGAAGTCATATAAAAATTAAAATTTTTAGTGCACATATAAATGCATGTAAATTTTAAAGTTAAAATGTATTTATATTCTACTTTATTTTATATATATATATACGTTACAATCATACCTGTTTCTGCATCAAATATACAGGCTAAATCAGATGACATAATATGATATGATGATGAATTACTAGATGGACTTAAAACTTTTTGATCTTTAATATCAATAAATGACCATTTGCATTTATATGACGGATCTTTCTTTTTTTTTTCTTTCTCTTCCTTACTTATTTTGAATTTAATAGGAACATGTAAGTATGAAATGGGTGCATTATCTTTATTCAAACGAAGGTCAAATGAATATTCATATTTAATTAATTGGTCATGTGCTATTAAATAGATTTCTATATCTGTAATATTTGGCTTTCTTGCAGTAATAAGAAAATCCTTTTTATAATCCAATGAGCATGCTACTGGGGAGTAGCTATCCAACTCTATGGAAATATGTATCTTTGGTGGTACAATCAAAAGAGCAATTACATTTGGTTTTAAATTGCATAAAAGTCCTTTAGATATTTCAGCATATTTTGGTACGATCATTGTACCCCATGAAAAAAAATGTATAAAATAGTTATATTTACCGTTACTTACTGGAAGTTTTGGTAATTTCATCACACTAAATTCTTGATTTTGCTCATAATCACCATATAACAAAGCTAAGTTATTAATTGGGTGGCAGCAGCAAAATCCTTCGGAAAAGTTTATACACTCTACTTTAAAAGAATCTGATTTGTTCACCTTACTTATAACCAAGCATTTATCTGGTATCATTCTAACAAATATATTACCTTCATTTAGAATAAAAACTGTAGGCCTCCAAATTTTTGGTAAAACTGGAAGTCGTTGAGAAGAATTCCATGTAATTATGTTTTTTGTAATAGGCATTTTTATTAATATTTTTTCTTCTCCTTCAATACATAATATTACGTCGCTTTTTCTATACACCTTGATGTCATACTTTCCACCTAATGAAGCTTCTAATTCTACTGGTATAGAATTTTCTTCAACTGGATCTAATGTAAGAATTCTTTCATCATCAAATATTGTCTTTTTAAGATTTAAGGGTTTTTCTAATGCTGTCCATGAAGTTCCATCAAAGTAATGAGTAGAAGTAAATATTTTAGCTTTTTTTATAAGATTATAATTTTGTGGTTCTTCAAAATGTTCAGTACTATTTATTGCTTGGAATGGTTTAATAGAATTCTGAGCATTTTCACCTTCCATCTTTCTTTAAATTTTTTTCAATTATCTATAGTTTTAATTAAACTTATAATTTTTAAATTTTTTAAATTTGTTATATATTTAATATATATATTTTGATATATATACTTTTTGGTAAATGATGAGATTATTTTTAAACTAAATTAGCTAAAAACAGTAAAAAAAAAATAAAAATTTGTATATATAAAATTTTTCATATATTTCTTTTTTATGAAGAATTAAACTATAGGTGTATTAAATTTCTTTTAAAAAATTATGTTATTTTTTATGAACATGTTAATAATATTTAAAATTTTTATTTATTTTTATTTTTTAATTTTTACAACAGCTTTATTCAATATTGTAGCAAGACAAGTTATATTTATTAAATCTTTTAATTCTTTGTACATGCATTTTAAAAATGAAAAAATGTTTATTATATAATATTTTATTAATTGTTCAGAATGGCGAGAATATTTAATTTTAATTTTGCACGATACATAAGATTTTATGTAAGAAATATTTTTTACTTTCCATATATGTTTTAAGTTTCATATAATTTTTTATATAAACTTTATATTTACTTAAATCAGTTTTTTTTTTCATTTAGCATCATTTATTGAATAAATGTCTCATTTTGTTTTTATCATATTTATGCTCAAGATATTTGTTCTAGATAATTATTTTTTATTAAAACACCTGTTCAGTCTTTTCGTTTAAGTCTATGAAAATGAATGTTGCTTGAAATTTTTATTTGAATGCATTATTACATTTAAATTTTTATCTTTCATATAAGAAAAGTTTTCAAAAAAAAAATAAAATGAAAATTAGTATATTAAAAATGGACTTTTATATTATGCTGCATGTGTGTATTTTTTGGTAATAACTCTTATATATACATAATTTATTGACATGAATATTACCATTTGTTACTCAAAGAAATAAAAAAAAAAATAAATGAGAAATAGATATTCTTAAAATTATAAAATATATATTGAGAATTTCAATTATAATTTATTTTTTTTCACAAATATCATAGAAAAGAAAAAAAATAATTATTGATAAATCTTCATAAAAGCAAAAAAAAAAATTGTTGTAAATTGTAGGTCTTGTTACTTTTAAGTATATGTAACTTCAAAAATAGAAACATTGCTATCTTCAATAAAATAAAAACTATTAATTTTTTTCTCTACATATTTGTTATAAGTTTAATTATTAATAATAGATAAAATATATATTCCTTCAAAAATTACAATAAATATGTTTTCCCCTATATGTGTTATATACAAAAGAATTTATACATTTTATAAATGTTCTTAATTTTAGAAACTAAATTACCTTTATTCTTATATTTATTATCCTACCTTAAGCTTTATATAAAATTTCAACGTATTATTTTATTTAAAAAATTAGAAAAATAAACAATTGGAGTTTTTTAAAAAAAATAAGTTTCCATATAACAAATAATTACTTGTGCTTAAAGTGTGCAATTTTTTTTTCTTTTGGAATGAATATAGTAAAACACAATATATAAAGAAAAATAGAATTTACTTCCTATTTTTAATAAAAGAAAATAAGAAGAAAAAATAGAGTTTATAGTAGAACCATAGCAAAAAATTAAGTAAAATTTTCATATTACAATTCTAGAAAAAAATTCCTACATACATAAATATTAAAAAATAAGATAATGAATATAATTTTCCATTTAATAAAAATTTCTTTAATATTTCAAATTAAAAAATAAAATTTGAAAATATTTCTATTGTAACAATATTTATACTTAGAATATTAGAGTAATCTTGCATGAACTTACATTTTTTTCTTATCTTAATTATTGCACTGCTTTATTGTATATAACATTTTTTTTTTTTTTTTGAGTTTACCTATATTTTTTATTTCTAATAATTTTTCATTTAAGTTTAAATTATTCTTTAAATTTAATATCACAAAAAATAAAATATAAAATGTATATATATAATATCTTTTCTTTAAAAGAACTTTTTTTTTTTTTTCTATTATTTGACTAGTTTTATAATATGTTATAAACTAGTTAAGTTGTAGTTCATTCAAATGTTTAAGAAGCATCAATAAAATATGATGAGTAACAAGATTAAAAAAAAAAAAAAAAGAACTGAATAACTACATAAAGGTGAAAAAAAATAATTAAAGAATATACTAATAAATAAAGCTAATACAAATCTACACATTTTAAGAAATTATCTTATTTAGAGAATAAAAAAAAAAATTGATATATTTGTGATAAGAAAAAAATATATACATACATTACAGAATAGTTAGAAGTATTAGTTTAGATAGGATAATTCCCCATAAGGAAAAGAAAAAAAAAAAAAAATATCAAATTACTCTAAAGAGATGAAGATAAACAAATTTTCATCTAAATATAAGAAACTAAGAAATTGTAGGTGTACTAAAGAAAAAATTTCTTGTGAAAAAAAAAAATATTCTTTAATATATAAAGAAACGGAAAATTATATTGATCCAAAAATAAAAAATAAAAATTTTCAAGAAACTAAACAATTCATTAATGTAAAACTTAATGATTCTGAAAAAAATGACATAAATAATGATTATTTTAAAGAGAATAAGATTCTGAACAAACACTATGAGAATAATAAGATAGGTGGAAATGAAAAATATAATAAACTTTTTTTTGATATTCAAAATAATAGAAAAAAAAAAACTAACATTAAAGTTTTTCATGAAAATAATTATGTGCCTAGTTGTGGTAATGAAATAAATAACAATGTTTCACCTAGTAAAATTAAAACTTTTAAAAAATTAGAACCATTTGAAGCAGAACCAAATGAATTCCAGACGAGATATGATAATAAAATGTGTAAAAATACTTATAAACTAAAGAATCCATATGAAAAAAATGAAAAAAATTATGAAATTAGAGAAAATTACATAAATGATGAAAGTGGTAAAAATATTTCAATTGAAAATCAAATACATAATAATGAAACTGTAAGTAACTTCAAAAACAAAAGTATCAAAAAAAATTATTATATTGATAGAATTAAAAGTAATAATATAAATAATTCTAAAGACTACAATAAAGAATGTAATAAAAAAAAAAAAAATCAAAAGGATTATATCAAAAAATTCAAGTTAAATTTCCCTAAAAAATATGTTTCAACGGGGGGAATGAGTTCATTGAAATTAGAAGACAACATAATTTCTGGATTGTTAAAGAATAGATATGAAGGAAATGAAGAAAATTTTGAATTTTTAATAAATACCAAAATAAAAAAAGAGAATGAAAAGTTGAATAAATATTCAAAAGAATTGCCAAATGAAATAATATTTAGTGGAAATATTATAAATATTGAAAATGAAAATAAAATAGAGAAAAGAAGAAATGAAAGTGAAAATAAAATCGAGAGAAAGACAGTTTATTCCGTACCTATGAATAACTCATTAATGGAAAAAGTTAAAAGTAATATAAAAGAAAATATAGATTTTGAGAATTCTTATAAAGATGAAAAAAATAAACAAAATTCAAGTTCTTATTCTGACGAAAGTTCATTATATGAAATTTCTATATTAGGAGAACTGAGTTTAAACTTTGAATCAAGTAGTAACGAAAATATAAAATCATCTATAATTAACTTAAAAGATGTTTCAAAAGATAATAATATAATTGAAAATAAGAATTACCAAAATAAAAAGAGTGATAATATTTCTACGGAAAATAGAATTAATATAATAAAAAAAAATATACATGATGAATGTCAAGTTCCAAATAGTACAAACAAAAATATATTACCTAAAATTAAAAATGAAAAAGGAATTAATGTTATGATTAACTATAATAATAAGAATTCAAAAATGCCTCATGTTCAAAGTTGTAATACTAATGATAAGTTTTTTTTAGTAGACGAAAGTGAATGCATTATAAATAGCCAGAAGAAAAAAAATAACAAGACAAGTGAAAGTTATGATCCAAAAATTGCAAATAATTTTAATTGTAACAAAAATGATATTTTTATAAAAAATGTGAAATTCACTAAAAAAAACATCAATACAAATGTAGAAAAGACAAAAATTGATAATACTGAAAGCTTGGGAAGAAATAAAAAAGATTTAAAAAAATTAGAAGAAAAAATATTTATGAATAATATAAATAAAGAAAAAGTAAAAAGAATCATAGAGCGAAACAAACCAGTAGATAGCAATTCATTAAAACGGAATTACCAGTTAATAACACGCAAGAAAGATAAAATAAACGGTTTATTTAATGATATTCATACTAGTGATTTATGTGAAACGTGTATGTGTAATAATAAAAATAATAATATAATCTTAAAAAAAAATAATTATTGTAAGTTAAGTAAAAATAAGAATGAATCGTATGATGACATTAATTATAATAAAAAAAAATATGATATAATTTTGAAAGATCTATTAGAATTAACCAAAAGAAAAAAAAGAGAAACACACTGTTTTGAGAATCATGAGATTCCTAATGGAATAGATGATAATAAAAATATTGAGAATAAAATAAAATGTAAAGAAAATATAAAAAAAAATTGTAAGATGAACATAATAAATGACTATGAAGAAAATAAAAAAGGAAAGACTACTTTTCCTAATGTAATAATGGAAAAAAGGGAAAATGAACATGTTGAAGATACTGATATTTTAGGAGTTACACGTAAACATAATGAAGAAAAAATTTGCAATTTTAATTACGAAAGTTTTGATAATACAAAATTTACTAAAGTTAATAGAAATGAATACATAAATAATGAAGAGGATAAGAATAAAATGGAAATGATGAAAGAAATGAATAATTTAAAACATTCAAAATTTATAGCATTAGAAGAAGATATGAAAATACTTACTGAATTATTAAAAAAAAAAAATGAGCAAAATGAAAAATTGAAATTACATTTACAGTTGCAGCAAAAAGAAATGCTTTCACTTTGGGAAAAATTACAATTCTGTGAAAAAAAGAAAAAACAAGAAAAAAATTGGAAGAATACTGTATTTTATCAAAATTTAATTAAAGTAAAGCCATCTAAAGTTATAGAAATCATTTTAAAAAATAATTTGGAGAACGAAAATGAATTTTTAGATAACACTCATTCATCATTAAAGAAACATAAAAATAATAATATTATTTCAAAAAATAATTTAACATATAATAATTATGGAATTAATTTAACAAATGAAAACAAAACACCATTTTTACGTAACTATAAGAAAAATAATTCTTATGAGATAAAAACAACAAAAAAAGATATTCATATTTTTAATCAAGATAAAGGTGTTTCTACCAATGCACAATTATTAAATGAAAATGAATTGTCTAATTTTGAAAATTTGAAAGATATTGAAATATCAAATAAAAAGGATTTTTCTACGTTTAGTAACTTGAATAAACAAATTTCAAGTATATCATTAAATGAAATGAAGCACATTGAATCAGATTTGTACAAATTAAAATCAACTTATGTTCTTCCAAATAAGGATAAAACAGATGAAATAATAACAACAGATATAAAATCAAATAATATAGATTCAAATAATTTTAACAAAATAAAATGTTTTGATCTTAAAGAAAACACCGTTAGTGTAAAAAAATTAAGAAATAAAATTAATATAAATGACTTACATTCAAATTATTTAATTAAAAACCAAAAAACTCCTTATTTTAATAATTCACATCATTTAAAAACATGTTGCACAAGATTAAATGCTAGTAACTCTGATGACTTAAATTCATGCATTTGTATATTCAATAATAACCATACAAATAAAATTTATAGAAGTAAATGTAAAGAAAATAGTATAGGTAGAAACTGTTCATCTATGTATGCAGGCAAAATTAAATGCTTTAAAAATTGTAAATTTTTATCAAACAATTTGTTTTTAACAAAAAAAAATGAGAATTATGAAGATAAAAATATATTTAAAAAAATTTTATATTTTATAAAAAATTACAGTATCAATAATGAAAAAAATAATAATTCTTTGAGAAGGCATAAATCAACAAATTCAAATTATTCATCAAAAAAAAAATTCTATAATAATCTTTATTGTAGATCACAATCTACTTGTAGCTCAAATCTTAATTTTTCAAAAAAACTTCAAGATAAGAATTATTTTGATTATTATATAAGAGATTCTAACACAAATTTAACTGGAAAAACAGTCACTAATGATGTTACATTAAAAAATGTTATAGGTTCTACTTTTGAAGGAACAAAAATAAAAAAAGAAAATGACTTACATAATAAAAAAGTTATGAATGATGCAGAGAAAAAAAATTTTAAAAACAGAATGAACATATCTGCTGTGAATAATTCATATAACAAAATCTTCATAAAAAAAGGAATTATAAAAAGTAATTATTCATATTATTTTAAAAATAATGTTAATAAGTCTTTTACATCAGATCCTAAAACTTTAAAAAATCATGAAATTGAAAACTTGATTAATGCTAAAAAGAGAATGAATATTCCATGTAAAATGGGTTTCAAAAATAATGAAAATTTATTAAAAATAAATAATTTCAGTCAAGGTATAAATTCTAAAATAGACAAAAAAATAACTAAAAATGATGTTAAAACACCTAAGTTAAAAAATAATTTTTCTAAAATGTTTGCAAAATATGATTATATGAATGACAAAAATCAAACAACTATAACTGATTTAAGTAAAATTAATATAAATCAAGAAGGAAAAAAAAAGGATAATAGCTGTAAAAAAAATGTTATAGAAAAAGGAACAAATATAAATAATATTTTAGAAAATCATCACAAAATAGATGAAACAGTTTGTCTCAAAAATTATTCTAAAAAAAGAAATAAAAGAAGTTATCAGGAAGGTGAACTTTATGATAATATAGAAATTCTTTTTAAAAAAAGTTATAAAGATACTGAAAACAGTAATGAAATTTATGATAACAATTCAAAAATAAGAAACAAAAATTATAAAATTGTAAATACAGAAGAAGAAATTAATGACAAAAGTATAGCACAAAAAGAATCTCATAATAATTTAAAAAAAATAGACAATGTAATGATTAAAGATGAAGGTATTAAAATTAAAAAAGAGAATTATAATAAATTAAACAGAAATGAAAAATATGTTTTCAAAAATGTTGATAAAATTTTAGATTCTACATCTTTTGAATTCTCTAATAGTATTCAAGAAGATACATCTAATTATTCTCTGAGTTCAAATGAAGAAGTATATTTGTGGAAAAAAAAAAAAAATAACAAAAAGCGGAAGTTTCTTAATTTTAAAAGATTTAAAAATTATAAGCTAAGGAAACAAATTAAAGGATGTATTAATGTTCATTTAATAAATCAAAATAAAGAAACAAATAGTTCTCAAGAAAATGTAATTAAAAAAATAATTTTAAATTACAAAAACATGAAATTAAAGAAAAATATACATAATGATGAAAAAAATGCAAAAGAAGGTGATATATGTAAAAATATTATAGGATGTAATTTACAAAATCATGAAAAAAAGAGAGAAAATATGTCCATAAATGATGAAAAAGATAATTTTAAAGCAATTAATGAATGTGAAAGTACAGAAATTGTAAGTGATGAATATGAAAATATGCAAATAAAAAATAATGAAAATATAAACGCTTATTTAAAATTGATAAGTGATAAAAATGAAAAAAAAAAAAAAAAACAAAAAAGCTTAAGAAAAAAAGAAATAAAAGGTAAAATAAATAATATATTATATTCATCCACTAATTGTATTTTACCTGATCCAAAAATAAGTTTTCTTCAAAATGATGAATCTTTTATAATTGTTGAATATCCAAACATAAAATATTATATAAAATGTCATTAAAAAATAAGTAAAACATTTCTTATTTTTCATTTCCTGTTAACATATTTGGAATACCTATAAATGTAAATATATATATATATATATAATGTAATTATAATTTATTAGTTAAAAAACTGTATAAATATATACCATCTTTTATTGGAAAGGAAATGCTACATTTGGGGCATACTAAGGTGCCTTCCATTATATGAACCTACAATGAAAAATTATTTTTTAGTATTTTTATCTCATTTTATGAAATATATTTTACTTTATATGTTTTATTTAAATTACTAGATGGATAATTACATTTTTTTAATTTTATAAATACCTTAAAAAGAGCATGATGAATTGAGTTTAAAAACTCTTCATTTTCTAAGTGTTCACTAGAATAACTAGATAACAGATTTATTCCTAACTAAAAAAAAAAAAAAAAAAAAAAAAAAAAAATATATATATATAGTTTAAAAATACATATATTAGCATTTTACATAAACATAAAAAATAAAACAAGAATAAAAAATTTACTTGTTTAGCCGTATTATATAAAACATCATAATCAACTTTACTCAATACATTTTTTACAAATTCTATATTCATTTCTTGATCTAAAATTTTTATATTTTCTTCAGAATTATTGTCTAATTTTATTATCAATGGATAACCTTCTGTACACTGAGTTTCATTACTAAAAAAAAATATTACATATATTATTTTTTTTTTTATCAATTTTTATAACACGTATATATGAATAAAGAACACAAAAAAAGGGACAACAAAAAAAAAAATAAAAATTAATGAATAAATAAATAATTCATAATTAATATATATATGAAAAAAGAAAAAATCATTTGCTATAAATACATTTTTTTATCAACTTTTTTTTATTTTATATTTCTTATGTATTTTCCATTTTTTAAAAATATTAAATATTTTTTTAAGTGTTTGATAATTAATAATAAGTATAATATTTTATTAATTATTTTAAATATAGTATATAATTATTATCTTTTTCTTATATCTTTTTTTAACTAATATCTGTATATGTATATTTTTTTTTTCCATTTATTTCTATATTATATTAACTTTACTAACCACTTCAAAAAATTATGCGTAAGGAGTCTCATAGTTTTATAATATTAAAAATAATATTAAAAAAGTTTACGTTAAAGTGTCTATTACAAAAATCAAAATTTACTAATTTTTTTGTAATTGTAATAAAAATAAGAAATAACATAAACATAAACTTTCTATAAAGTTTTATTTATAAAAAAAAAAAAAAAAAAAAAATCACAAAAACTATTAGATAATTATGAACAAATTACAATTTGTGTTTTTATCTTTATTTTATCTTATTTATATCATAAATATATATAAATAAGAAATTATTTCAAATTTTTTTTTTAATATAAAAAAAATTTATTTCTTCATTAATATTATGTTATGTAAAAAGCTCATAACTTTTAAAATAATTTTTTTCTTTTTTTTTTTTATTTTTAATATTTATTAAGTATATATATGTATATAAACTTTTTTTAACTTTTTTTTTAAATTTTTTTACAATAAAAATGCTAATTTTTTTAAATTTTTACAAATGTAATTCAAAATATAATCATATTATATATAACAAAATTATTTAAATGTCTGTGTAAAATGAAAGATATACAAAAGGGTTATGTATTCAAATTAAATTTTTATAATTAAAATTTATTCATTTGCATTTGCATTCGTTTTTTTTTTTTTTTTTTTTTTTTTGTGTAATTGATATTTTTAATTTTTTGTTAATTTTGAAAATGAAAAGATATATTAATAATAACAAATTATATAACTTAAAAAAAGTTAAGGTAGAATGTGAATATGAAAACGAGTTAAAAAAAGAATGTACTTCAAGCATTTTTGATTTTAATAAAGTTTCAAAAAAGGAAGAGAATATAGATGAAAATAATTTGGAGAAGTTTAATATTTTTAATTTAGAAGAGAATGGTAAAAGAAGAAAAATTGATATTATGCATATATTTAATGAATTAAAAAATAGTACACAAATGAATGAAGATCTACTAAATCAAAATATAGACAAAAATCTAGTCCGAAACAAAAATGAGCTGGTTACTAAATGTATAAAAAATAATGTAAATAACAACATTAAAGATAAAAATAGTAATTCTAATGAAAATCTAAATAAAGATACATCAGTTGAGAAAATAGAAAATTGTAAAACAAAAAAAAGCAATAATCTGAATAAATACTATGAAAAAATAAATAATTTATTGAAAGAAATACACTTGAGTAAAATTGCTAGAAATAATAACAAAAATATAAAATATATGGCATAATTATGAAAAAAAATATATGAAATTTAGTATATGAAAATTTCAGACGAAAATTTTTTTTTTTTTTTACATATGCCAAAAAATATATATATATATATATAATTGCATCATATAAGAATATTATAATAAAAATTGCTATTACAAAAACTCATAAAATTTTTTTTTTTTTATTATTCTATTTTATTTTCAAACTTAAGAAAAAAAAAAAAAAAGAGGATGTTTTCATTTTTTTTGTTATTCTTAATATTTATCACCTTTTTTTTTGTGATTTTTTCTTTTTTTTATCCCTATTCACATTAAGAATTTGATATATAATATTTCTGTCTATTCTTCTGCATACGAATTTTCACTTATAAAAAGCAGAATTAACTTAATTTTTTTTTTTTTTTTTTAATTAATTCATTATTTAGAATATTTTAAAATCTACATATTTTTTTTTTTTTTTTTTTTTCTAACGTACATTATTCTACTACCAAATAATTAATAGATTAATATTATTAAGTTTAAAAAAAATTTTTTTTTCTATAATTGTACATATAAAAAAAAATTTGTTAAATTAAAAAATTTATAAAAAAAAATAAAGATAAATATAATGTTAAGATATATTAGTATTTTTTCGTATTTAAAAAAAAAAAAAAAAAAAAGAGATAAATGAAGATTATAAAAATTTTAAAAAAAATCAAAAAATATAAAATACAAAGCAAATGAATTATTGATTATTATATTTCAGAGAAAATCTATCCTAATGTCATAATATCCATTTCTTCTAAATCTCTAGTGTTCATTTTTTTTTTAATATCATTTTCCTCTTTATTGTATTTTTGAATTAGTTCTTTTAATTTGGAATTTTCTGCTATAGTATTTTCGTTATTATTTTTATCTTTCTGTATAACCTGTACTGTTCTATTTATTCTTCTTGGAGATAATGATCTAGACTTTTTTCTAGTTGATATATTTTCTACTTTTAGTGATAGAGATGATTTATATGAAGTTGGTCTTCTTGCATAATCTTTTCCAGTTGCAAGTGCTTTTTGACTTTCTATTTTTCTAAATTTACTAATTAATTCATCTTCTGTATTTTCATATTTTTCTTTCTTGTGTTTTCTTTTTATAGAACTAGATCTAGATATGGACCTATTTCTTCTTTTGTACGATTTTTCATGGGATCTTTTATTGTGCTTATTTATTGATATATCACGATGGGAAACATGGGATCTGTTATGAGAAGAATTTTTTTCTTCTTCACTTGTTCTTTTTCTTCTTCTTTCTCTACTTCTACTTTTCTCTCCTCTATTATTTTTTCTTCTACTTCTACTTCTACTTCTTCTCCTTCTTCTTCTGCTTCCACTTCTACTAACTCTTTTTTTACTTCTGTTATTTCTACTTCTACTTCTGTCTACACTATTATATTTGTTTATATCCTTCTCTTTTTTTGAATCTTTAATATCTAATTTTACATATCCTATATTAACCAACTTTTCATTTCCATCAATTTTTCTTATTCGGACGAAAACTTTATCTTTTCCATGATTTAATATACCTCCTATTTCTCCTTTTTCCCATTCACCACTAAAAATAATTTAAAAAAAAAAAAAAAAAAAAAAAAAAAAAACAAATAATAAAATAAAAAAAAAAATTACTTATACTTAAATTTTGAATTTATTACTTTACATAAGCTACAACAGGTTCACCTTTTACAAATTTAGATATTTTTTCTTTATTTTTTTTTAAACGTCTTCTATGATCATTTATAATCATTAGACGTGCACCATATATATTTTTTATTTTTATAGGTAATCTTGGTAATACTGCAAAAAATAAAAATATTATAAAATGAATAATCTATAAATAGATCATTTAAATGTGTAATTGAAAAAAAAAAAAAAAAAAAAAATAATGTATCTTATTAAATTACAATATTCATAAAATATATAAATTTAGAAGATAAAATTAACCTGTATTAAAATATTTATCGTCAGATAGCAAACTTTGCACATATTCTCCTATTGTTACTTTTTTTCTTTTATCTGCAGAAGCAATAAATTCTTCTTCATCTAATAAGTAAGATTCATACCATTGCCATAACTAATGAAAAATTAAAGAATAAATGAATAATATATAATATGAATAAAAAATGAAATAAGAATAAAAAAAAAAATAAAAGAAAAATAACATTAACTATAATGAAAATTTTTTTTTTTTTTTTTTTTTTTTTTTTTTATATTTACATTAGCTGGTGAATGAACATATCTCAAGTATAAAAAACCACATGCTCTAATATAACAGGAATCTTTATGATCTATTAAACCTTTGAGCTTTTAAAAATGAGAGAAAAATAAAACAATATAAAATGAATATAAGATATATATTATAAATAATATATTATATT
>NW_021628251.1:247280-259451 GCF_900005855.1 Plasmodium gallinaceum | reverse complement strand
AATATAATATATTATTTATAATATATATCTTATATTCATTTTATATTGTTTTATTTTTCTCTCATTTTTAAAAGCTCAAAGGTTTAATAGATCATAAAGATTCCTGTTATATTAGAGCATGTGGTTTTTTATACTTGAGATATGTTCATTCACCAGCTAATGTAAATATAAAAAAAAAAAAAAAAAAAAAAAAAAAAAAAAAAAAAAAAAAATAAAAAAAAAAAAAAATTTTTTTTTTTTTTTTTTTTTTTTTTTTTATATTTACATTAGCTGGTGAATGAACATATCTCAAGTATAAAAAACCACATGCTCTAATATAACAGGAATCTTTATGATCTATTAAACCTTTGAGCTTTTAAAAATGAGAGAAAAATAAAACAATATAAAATGAATATAAGATATATATTATAAATAATATATTATATTTTAAATTAAATATAACATATAATGAAAAAAAAAAAAAGGTATATGATAAAATAAATGAAGATAATGGTAATAAAAAAAAATGATAGATTAAAAAATTAAGAAAAGTAATATAAAATAGAAGCTTTTTCTTTAATAAAAATTATACCTGTTTTTCAGACAAATGCATTGTAAAAAGTTTATAAAGACAGCAAAAAAGAGTTGAAGGAGCTCTATTACTTCCTATACAATATGGTTCAACATGATCTGCATATGCATGAATTTCATCTACTACTTCTTTATACGTTTTAAGTATACTTAACGATTTAAAATACTCTGATGATAAAATATTATTTCTTAATAAAGTATTAACGTTATAAGTTGTTGTATTAGTCATTTCTAAACAATTTTTTTTTTCTTCATTATTATGATTTACTGATGATTGAAAGGAACTATTTGAAGTTATATTTCCACTTGCTTTATATTTATTACAAAGTTTACAATTGGGATCTGAATTATTAAAATGATACTTATGATTTTCTTCTGTTTTATTAGCATAATCATTTAATGAATTATTAATAGTAGTCATTCTATTATCAATAGGATTCATTGGGTTATTCATGGAATTCATTGCATTATTTATATGATAGTATGATGGATCAATATAATTATAATTCATTATATAATTTCCAGATGCATCATAAATAACATTATTTTTATTATTTATATGATAAGAACAATTATAATTATAATAGTCTTCATTATTTTTATAATCAATATTTTTTTCATTAGTTATATTATACATTCTTCTATTATTATTACCTTCTGGATTATTATAATAATAATAATCATACATCTGGTTATTTATATCATTTTGATCTACTTGATTTGTTTGTGTTAGATATAAAGGATATTCTATATTATTATAATTTCCATCCATTTTTTAACTGAAATAAAAAAAAAAAATGCACATTAAAAAAAAAAAAAAAAATTAACTTTATTTTCAAATATAAATATAAAATATATTTAATAAATATTATAACAATATTTATCAAATAACATTTTCCTAATTCATATAGATATATATAACTTATTTTTTTTTTTTTTTTTTCTCTCTCATTATTAAAAAAAAAATTACATAGTTGAATATTATAATGTTCCTATAAAAAAAAAAATAAATACATTTTAATTTACAAAATTTAAATGAAATTTTATCAGAAAAAAGAATTAAATATTGGTATAAAAAAAAAAAAAAAAAAAAAAAATTAAGCTTAGAATAATATAAAAATAAAATATATAATCCTATTATGTAATTTTTATATATTTAGAAAAATAATCTTATACACATTTTTCTTAAAGAAAAAATAACTACAATAAAATATGAAACATACTTATTGTAATAATCATTTTTAAGTTAATAATAAAAAAAAAAAAGCAAAAATATGAGATATTTTTTTTTTTATTGAAGTGAGAACATTCCATCATAAAGTTTTATTTTTAAGATTTCCAAACATAACTATAATGGAATATTTTGAAAAAATAAAAAAATTTGTTAATTTATCATTTTTTATAATATAACTAATTTGAATTTTAATAAAAACAAAAAGGATTCCTTATTTTTTTTAATCACATAAATATTGTTTCGACTTAGGTATTAAAACTTTTTTAATAAATTCTTATAAATTTATATATTAAATTTAAAGTAAATATCAAAACTTATAACTTCTTAAAATTTTACAAGAAAATATATGAAAAAAAAAAAAAAAAAAATGTTTTATTTATCCAATGAAGGTATAAAATTTTATATTTTTTTTAATTGAAATTTTTTTTTTTCATTTTGTACAGAGGATCTACATGTACATATTAAAATTTTTTTTTTTTTTTTTTTGAATTAGCTCTTTTTTTTAATTTATTTTTATTGTGCTTTTTTTTTTTTTTTTTTTTATTTTTTCGAACTTTATCTTATTTTTATTTATTGTAATTACTTTTTTTTCTTTAATTCTAATTTAAATTACTTTTTTTTTTTTTTTTTTAGTTACCTCTTTTTTTTTAATTTTTTCTATAATTTTATATAGTTTTTTTATCATTATGTTTTTATATAAACGGGGGGATTAATTTTTTCTTTTTTTTTTTTTTTTAACATGTATGTAACCTTATTTTTCAAAAATCATATATATGATAAATATGCTAAAATTTTTTTATTAGAAGAGATTTTACTTTTTTATAATAAAAAAACGTTGTATTGTTTAGGATAATGACTAAGAAAAAAAAAGATGACAATGAAAGTAATAAAACAGATTTAGAAGATATAAAGAAGAAATTAGAAGAATTAAAAAGTAAAACAGAGATTCCAGATGTAAAATTAGGGATTGTAGCTAAAAATGTAGATCCCTTTAATGATTTAAAGTTACATATTTTAAATATATTGGATGAAACGAGAAAATGTATAAGAGAAAAAGAAAATACTCAAAAATTTTACGGAAACAACATGGAAGTTATAAAGAGGGGAAATATAATTTATAATAATATGAAAAATGTAGACGTATATTTCACAAAATTAGAAGAAATTTTGAATAAACAGTTAAAGCAGAAACACCTTTTTAATCAAGAGGAATTATGTGATAAAAATGAAACTTTCGATTTACTAAAAAAACAAATTTATGAATGCAAAAAATTAAGTAATTATAATGAAATTAAATATGCAGCTCCAATGGATTTCAATGAATTTAAAAATAAACCAAACTTAGAAAGTAAATTAAAAATCTTTTTTTATATTCATTTTTATGTATAATTAATTTATTCATTTACTCATGTATGCATTAAGTTTTTATATATCTTTTTCTTCTAAGATAAATATATATATTTATATATATTTTTTATAGGAAAAGAAATGAGTGATATTACTCATGATGAAGATGATTTAATTATAATTAATAGATGGAAAGAGAGAGACAAACAATTTAATGAAGAGATTCTACAAATAGGTGAAGTAATTGATAAAATAGGTGATAATGCTGTTACTATTACTCAAAAGGCAGAACAACAAAATGAAATAATTTTAAATTTACAAGATCAGACAGATAAGGCACATGATAATGTTAAGGAAGCTAATATAGAAATTAAAAAAGTTATGATAAAACAAACACAAGCAACATGGTGCTGTAGAATTTCCCTAATTATTACTTTGCTTATATTAATAGTATTAACTTTATCTATAATATCAAATAAATTTATAAAAAATTTATAAAAATATATTTTACAAAATTATTTATAAAATTAAAACACCTTTAAAAACAAATATATATTGTATAAATTAAATTATAACTCTATGAAATGAAATAATAATAAATTCTTAGAATTTAAGTGATTGAAAGTTTTAGGTAGTTATATAATAAAATAATGTTAGATAAATAAATATATATTTCTACATTAATTAAAATTATCTTCAGTTTAATATGTAAAATAATATCTTATTAAGAAGAAACTTTTAAAAAAATTAATATAATATAATATAGATATATAAATACCTCTTAAATGTAAAATACATAAATTTTATATTTGTAATCTTTTTTTTTTGACACTTATTTTTTTATAAAAAAATTATTTGTTTGTTATTTTCTCATATTTTAATAAAAATATTTCTTTATATATATAACATTTCCAATCATATCGATATCGCCTTCATTTTTTTTTTTTAATAGTATATTTAATTATTATATATTGTCCCATTACCCCCTTTTTTTTTTGTGTATTTAAAATTTTTCGTTTTATAGCTTTTATAATATGTTGTTTATGTGTAAAATTATTCAGTTTTTAATCTAAAACTTGCTTATATATTAATATGTTATGGGATAAAAATTGTGTAAAGGTTTTTCCTTAGAAAATCTCTTATTGAATATTTAAAATTGAAATATATACAATAATATGATTATGTTTTTTAAAATATTATAATGATTAAATTGAAAATAAATGTTATTTTTAAATTTTAGTAAAAAAAAAAAAAAAAAAATGAATAACTAAAAATTATCCAGAAAAATAATATTTAAATATGATTTAACCATACATAAAAATAAAAAATTTACAATATTTTAAAAATTTTAATTTAAATATAATGCAATATCAAAAACAAAGAAAATTAAAAATAGAGAAGTATAAAAAAAAAAAAAAAAAAAAAATAATAATTAAAAGGGCATGTAATATATTTTATTCAATTATGTATTAACATTATAAAACAATTTGCATTATTACACATATCAAAAGTTTGAAAATATTTTTTATATATTCTTTTTTTTATTTTTAATTATATCTATATTGATTCCCATTTAAAATTCATTTAAAATATATAAAAAGCAAAACCATATAAATATGAAACACAAGATACTTTACAATAAAGTGTAGTTATTCACAATAATTACACTTTTTTCCTAATTATGTCTTAAAAAATGTTCTTTCTTTTTTGTTTTATCTATATACACCTAAAACAATAGCATGATTACGATGAAATGGTTCTAATGTTAATTTTTCCTTAGGTTTGCAGTTTTCTTTTTTTAGCTTTTCCATTTCAGATGCAAAAACAACTTCTGGTTTGGCAGTAGAATCTACGCAATTAGCTTTAATAGAAATAATAAACCATCCACCTGTTTTTAGAAACATATGAGCATTTAAAGCAACAATACGAGCCTGATCTGGTTGAGCAACATCAGCAAAAACAACATCAACCATATCAACTAGCATTCGATATTTAATTGGTTGTCTAGCATCTTCAACAATTGGAACAATGTTTGACCTTTTTTTTGACATATTTGTTAAGTCTCTACCTGATCTATGAGAAAATTCAACCGCATAAACGACACCTTCTTCTCCTATCATATCAGAGACATGAGAAACTGAAGTTCCATTGGCTGCACCTAAATATAAAACTTTACTTCCCGGTTTTATTGGCATATTACCAACACCACCCATTAAACATGCTCCTAGTTTGGAGCGAAAAGGATTCCATACCCGATATTCAACTTTATCATCTTCACTCATTACTTCATATCTTTTTTCTCCATATACACTTTCACCAGGAACTAAATTTTTGGTAACTAGTATATCCGATTTTCCTTTTAATAAATATACTCCTGGGAACCTATGCGGTACTACTATTACCTTACCTGATTTACCATCTTTTTTGAAATTCTTTTTATCTTTATTAAAACCTCTATTTCCTCCTCCACTTCTTCCTCCACCACCTCTTCCTCCACCGCCTCTTCCTCCACCACCTCTTCCTCCACCACCTCTTCCTCCACCGCCTCTTCCTCCACCGCCTCTTCCTCCTCCACCTCCTCTTCCTCCGTTTAATCCTTTCCATGAATCACCTTTACGTACCGAGTTATTATTTGCCCTTCTGAAATCATTTGATCCCTTTTTAAAATTACCTAAACCTCCTCTAAATGTGTCTAAAAAAAGAAACATATAAATGTTGATGTATAGATATTTATATAAACAATAATGTTAATTTACAATGAAAATATCAAAGTTTAATAAAGTTATATAATAATCGTATAAAAATTAGGGAACATAATAAAATGATAAATAATCAAAAAAATGGAAATATTACACAAAAAAAAAGTTATATAGATTATTATCAACAAAATAAACAAATAAGAAGAAGGAAAAAAAAAATAATAAAATGTACTTAATGAAAAAACTATGTAACAGTCAAATAATCAAAACTAAATAATTTAATCAAAAGAAGTTACAAAATTAATTTTCAAACAATTTTTTTTTTTTAATGTACCAGTCATTTTATTTTTATCTCAAATATGTATAAAGTAAATTTATATAGCAATTTACAACCTAAAATAAGCTATGTTTAATTCAATTTTTTATTTATTTAAAACTTTTGTGTAAAGAATAATTATATTAACATATATGTTATAATTATTCAAGGAAAAAAAAATTAAAAAATTCTGAAATAATTATATTTTAATTTTTACTTATTATAATTTATTCTGTTAATATTTTAATTTTTTTTATATTTTTCAAGCAAAAGATAAAATATACATATTTATATTTTCATTTATAACATCTTGCATTCATTTTTTTGTTTTTTATTTTATTTTTCTTTTTTTTGTCGGTATTTTTTTAAAATATAAATTTTTCTTATATTATTTATTTATTTTTTTTTTTTTTTTAAAATCTTATTCATTGCAGTTTTTTTTCTTTTATGACATATTTAAATGTATAGAAGTGAGCAAAAATATTTGCAACTTTTTTTTTTATAAAAAATATATTTTTTTTTTTTTACAAGCTAAAGCATTTCTTAACTTTTTATAAAATGCTTTAATTTTTTTTTTTTTTAGAGATGTATGTATTTATTTTTAATATGATGATTTTTAATTTTTTTAAAAACTTAATTTTATTTTTAATCACTTTTGAAAATGCTTATAGAAAATCCTATTAAAAGAAGAATATCGTTTGCACAAGAATGTAAAAAGTATTCATTTAATTTATGAGGGAAGAATGAAATAATTGTTACTAAAAAATATGTACAACACTTATAATAAACTATTGATTTTGTGATGAAATAAACATCTTTATGAAAAAATTCCTTAGGAATTTTATTAATTAAAAAAAAAAAGAAAAAAAAGAAGACATATATATATTAATAACCATATTATGTTAATAAAAAAAAGATAAGATTAATTATTTTCATGATATTCTTTTAGAAAAATTCCATTTTTTAATCACATTTAGTTTGATTTTTCTTCAATGAAATCTTATAATTTTTTTTCATTATATGTATTTTTTCTCTTAAAAATATATAATTTTTAGTGAAGAAAAAGTAAAAATAAATAATCTTTAATTGGAATTTTATATAAAATCTTAAAAATTATTATTTTAAATATTTTATCCTTTATATATATATACTTATATATAATTTAGGATTTATTTATAAAATAGGAAATTTTAAAATATATTATATATATTAAGTTATTTTTTCACCATACATAATAATATATCATATTCAAAGGAGAAAAAAATATCAGGACATAAGTTGAAATAAATATAAAATAAATATAAAATAAAAATATTATATCATTAATGAAAATGAATAAGTGAATAAATAAATTTGAATTAATTTCAAAGAAAAAATCCAAATTTGTAAATAAATAAATATGATCTATTATTCTAGTAACAAAATTTTAGTGGATGTAAAAATATTTATATGATGTAAAATTTTCTTATCCTGTATATCTCATAAATGTTAAAGAAAGATTCTGGCTTGTAGAGTCATATGATTCAATATTATTTTGTTTGGATCCTTTAAATTCTTCTTGTTTAGGTCCCACAATTATTTCTACCTGACCCCCTTGATTTGACAAGGCACCTGAATGTATAGCTGCTTTACAAACGGAAGATAAAGGACTATATATATTTGTTCCAAAGATCTTATTATTTACTTTATCGCAATTAGATGGACAAGAAATGATTATTTTTTCACCAACAGATAAATTTAATATAAATTGACCATTTGTAGAACATGTAAAAATATTATCTTCATTTTCCAAAAAAACAGAGAAAGATCTCAATTGAGATTGTTTTTCTGATTTACTAACTATTCCAAAATGCCCTCTAGATGATTTATATTCTAATAAACCTTCAACAATTCTAACAATAAAGCTACCTTTGTTAACATTATTTTTATTAGGTATATATATACCTGCATGTATAGCAGCTTTACATATTGATGAATCAGGAGTGTAGAAATTATTACTTCCTTTTACTAAAAATTTTGATTTAGTGCAGTCTTCTAAGCAATTTACTAAAAATTGAGACCCTATTTTTCCATTAAATTGTTCAGAAAGTAAATCATCCTCACATTTTAAATTAATTTTTTCTGCATTTACTTGTAAGTCTTTATTTATAATACTTCTGGATTTACAAGGGGTTATACATTCTCTACCATCTATAGTTTTTCTTGCTCCTTTTTTCTTTTTTTTTTTTATATTTTCTGTAGTACTTATGTTTACATAATCTAAGGATAAAACTGAATTTAGAGATTCTTTAATTTCTTCATCAGACAATACATACTTGTATACCTCTACTAAATGAATATTTCCTATAAAATAATCAGTTGTTGATTGATTTGATCTACCTATAATTAAATCCCCATTTAAGGTGAAATCATATTTTGCTTTTTCGAATATAGCTTTTTTTCCATTTATATATAAAGCAATTGTTTTGTTTGTTTTATTAAAAATAATAGCAATGTGATATGTTTCTCCAAATTTAGGTTTAAATCTACTTTTAATTATGTAAGGATTACAATTCTGCTCTATTATTAATTCATTTTCTTCATCAATTGAAATAGAAATTCCTTCACATAAACTGTGAGACAAAATAGTTCTCCATGTTCCTTCTCCTCCATTTAAAGTAAAATAAATAATAAATGAAAAATTATAAAGACCTTTAATATATTTTTCATTTGGTAAATTACTACAGTCTATAAAATCATTCTCTTTTCCATTAAAACCTAGAAATCCTGTTGGAGAAATCCATTGAAATGTAGGCTGGATAGAAGTAGACAAATGCTTTGTATTTTTATCAAATACATTTTGGTAAGAAAAATCATCTTCTTTTTTTAAGATTTCATCTTCTGCTTTTGGATTGCTTCTTCTTTCTTTATTCAAGAGAGAAGTAGTTGGTATACTAACACTATAACTTTTAGAGATACCACTAAATGTATGGGACTCTATATTATTTCTTCTTGTTCCTATAAAGTTTTTATGCTTATGTGCAATAATTACAACAATGTCTTCTGTAACATTATTAGTAAGTACCCCAGCGTGAATTGCTGCTTTACATATAGGAGAATCAAATGTATATAAAAATGTACCTTTTATTATTCCCATTTCCTCGTCACATTTTTCAGGGCAATTAACTATGAAAATATCCCCTACATTAGCACTACTTAGATCTGATTTTGAAACTATCTTATCAAAACAGGTTAGTTCAATTTTTGGATGAAAATTTTTTTTTTCTAAGTTCATTAAATTTTTTTTTCCCGATATTCCTAATCCTGACGCATCTCCTTCTCCACTGCAACCAATTACAATATCTTCATCATGAGAACAATATATATCTTCATGTGTTTCATGAGGACAATTTTTTAGATATTTTTCATTTCCTTTACATTTAATATTAACAGCATTTATTTTTTCTGTATCATGACCACATAAATTTTCTCCCGATATGTTGGCACATAAATGATGAGAAAAACCACTTCCTTTCAGTCCTGTATAACCAAGTTCTTGGCAAACAATTTTTTCTGATTCTTTTGCCCATCCCTCAGAACATACAGAGCCAAAAGTTCCATTGTAATAAATTTGTAATCTTCCTACTCCATTATTAGAAGGTGAACCATTTACATCAACAATTCTAATAGTTCCATCACTTACCAATTCATTACTTGAATAATGCAAACACTGAATAATAACATCATCATGATGATCTATACAATGAGAAGCATCGTCCCCATTGCAATTAACTAGGCTTTTTTCGTTTCCAGAGCACATTATTCCTGCACTACTAAATGGATAACCATAATCGGCACAATAATTTTGTCCGTTAACATTCCCGCAATTTTCTTTTATATAAATTCCATTAGGAAAACCTAAATCTTTACATGCTCTTTTAGCTGTATCATCATTGAATGTAAAATTTGGACCTTTTTTGCAGACACTTCCCCACATATTTTTTGTACGTATTTCTAATCTACCTAGAGAAGACAATTTTCCAAAGGAATTAACAATTCTAATATCACTTTTTATATCATCTATTGAATCTAAATGATAACTATAGAAAGAAAAATTTTTCTCATCTGCCTTGGTACTAAAATCCATAGCTTCTAATCCATTATATTTTTCATTAAGTGCATGATAATATTTCAATTCACTTCCAACAGTAACAATGAGTTCTCCCCCACTTGGACTTAGTGACCCATCATGAATAGCAGATGCGCAAATAGAACTTGAAGATGGATGGATTGAAGAGCCTTCAATAGATGCAAATTCTGCATTTTGACAATTTTGTGGACATCTAACTTTAAATATTTGCACTTTGTTTGCTAAATTTTTTGGTAAGTTATTAGTATTTATTAAATCATTAGCACGGATATGACAATCGATATCTTTTGCTGTTCCTTCTACATTATCATTTTTTATGTTAACTTTTACATTCTTATCATAAGGATGACCAATCCAATTTTTAACATTAAAAACATAAACTTTATTATCACTTTTTATTTTAACAAAATCACAATACCATGGATCATTTTTGGAATTGTTGCTCAAAATTATATCTTCTAAGGTTCCTACATCAGAAGCTTGAAATTTAATTTTCTTTAAACTCCCAGAATTAAATCCTTCATGCAATATTTTTGTATTGCTTCTTTTTTCATTACCTAATAAAATAATTTCTATAGTTCCTGTAGTTCCAGCTTCTATATCTTTACCCGTTTGAACATAAGCAGTGTACAACTTATTTCCAGATAAAAAGTAAGTTGCTTCTGGTTTTCTATCATCTAAATGATCAATGCAATCAAATATCCAATATTTGAAGTCTTTCCATATAGTGATTTTTTTACATTTCCACTTTTTATTTGGTGAATTCATTTTTATGTGTATATATTCAGGATTTCCTATATCTTTTCTAACAGAAAATATTTTATTTAATAATCCTTCATTTTCATTTCCTATAATTATTTCTTTTGTTTTTAAACCATATCCATTAGATAATACTATGGACACATTACTATATAAATTAACATCACTTGAAATTATTGGAACTGTTTCTATCATATATTTTGTAATATTATCTCCTTCATTTAAGCATTCTGCATAATCAGATTTTCCATATTCAAATTTTGCTTTACACCATTCTTTTCCATATATTTTTAGTAAGAAAAAAAGAAAATCTAAAAATACTATTATATATTTATAATTCACCATTATATATATACATATATATATATATATATATATATATATATATATATATATATATATATATATATATATATATATATATACTTAAATATTCATGTACAAACAAAAAAATAAAAATATAAAAATTTTAGACAAAAAAAAAAAAAAAATTATTTAAAGATATAATATAAAATGATAACCTAAAAAAAATAAATAATAATAAATAAATCTGGAAAATAATTAAAAATATTTTTATTTATTCATTTATTTTCCTATATTGCTATCAATTTATTGATTTTTTTTTTTTTTTTTTTTTTTTTTTTACATTTATTATACTATCTTTATTTAATCCCCTTTTTGAAAATAGTATCTATAATAAAATTATGGATATGATTTTATCATGTTTTTTTTAATAAATAAATTATTAGACATTATTTTAATTGCATCATGAACTGTTCTATTTTTAAAAATATACATAAATATTCATTCAACAAAATTATATACTATAAGTTTTCTTAGAATAACATTAATGAGTATAAATATACATATTTCCAATAATTTAGTTTATAAGTTCATATATATTTAATTTTAGAAATATATATTTAAAATAAGTATAACAAAAAGGAAAATATAAAAAAAAGTAATTGAATAATTATATAGAATGAAAAAAAATTAGTGTACATACATCTTAGCTTTTTATTTATTCCCTTTTATAAATTTTATGGTATGTAGCAATAAATGACAGCAAAAAAAAAAAAAAAAAAAAAAAAAAAAAAAAAAAAAAAAAAAAAAAAAA
>NW_021628251.1:207169-246280 GCF_900005855.1 Plasmodium gallinaceum | reverse complement strand
AAAAAAAAAAAAAAAAAAAAAAAAAAAAAAGAACAAATTTTATTAAATGAAAAATAAAAAAAAATAAAAATAAATAGAGAAGATCTAAAATGAAGCGATTCATTAAATAATAAGAATGTTACTAAATAAAAAAAAAAAGAAAAAAAAAAGAGTATACACACATATATGTATTCAAATTTAATTAAAGAAGTTTATGGAAGAATAAATAAAATATTAGATAAAAATAAATTATATATATATATATTAAAAAAAAAAAAAAAAAAAAAGTTAAATGCAATGTATGATAGAAAAGAATAGTGTGAACTTATTATAATAATGGAATATTTCTAGTTCCAATTTTTTCTTTATTTATTTTTGGTTCATAATCTACAAAAAAAATATAAAAAATATAATTAAATATATTTTTTATCTTAATTCTAAAAAATATCTGTTATAATTATAGTTTAAAATAAGTAATAAACAATGAATGTATATATAATACCTGCATATAATTGTCCACAGGCAGCATCTATAGAATGACCAAAAGAATTTCTAAAAATATAAAAAAAATTTTAAAATATGTTAAGGAAACATATAACTCATGGAAAAATAATATATATATATATATAGTAGTATAAATCTCAAATTATTTATGAACATAGTAGAATATACCATTAATTATATGTATGTTATATATTATTTATTCATTTTTAAAAAAATTAATAAAGGTATATAAATTATAGAGGAAAAAAAGAATTTTAATATATTATTATGTATATATAGTTTATTCAAGTAAATAAATATAAATAAATATATATATTTTTGTCCTATTTATTTATATAATTAAACCTGTAAAAAAATGATATTCCATGTTTTCTTAATATTTTCTAAAAAAAAAAAAATTAAGAAAAAGTTATTATAACATAAAAAATATATAAAAAAAATTTATTGTATAAAAATAGTGAAATCTTTTATATATATTTGCAAAAAAAAAAAAAAAAAAAAAATTATATAAAATTAATTTTTCGTACTTCAAATTGTAAAATTCTGTTTTCTTCATTTAATCTTTGGAAATTTTCATCTACATTTTTTGCTAAAAAATAATTATTAAATAAATACAACATAAATATATATACGTATGGATATTAAAAATATAAAAATAATACTACATATGTATTATATATTATAAAAACACTTGAAATAACATATAAAATGAGAAATACATATAGAAATATAATACCTTTATTATAAGGAATTAAGCAAACATTATATAAATATCTAATATTATTTGGTCTTTTACATATATGTTCACATAGTGCTTCGGCATGATCTTTTGAATCATTTATGTCTTTAATTAAAATATAACTTATCCATACACGTCTTCCCGTTTTTGCTATTCTATCATCTAACAAATCTAAAACTTCATGAAATGGAAACATTCTGTTAATTGGAACTAATCTGTCTCTTTCTTCCGAAAAAGGAGAATGTAAGGAAAAAGACAAATTTACTTGAGGAAAAAATTCATTTAATTTTTTAATACCAGGTAGTAATCCAACGGTAGAAATATTTATTCTTCTATTTGATAAAGAAAAAAAATCAGAATGGTTAAAGAAATGAATTGAATCAAAAACATGTGGATTAGCTAATGGCTCTCCCATACCCATAAAAGAAACATTTTTTATATTAACATTTTTAGACTGAAAATATAAGAGCTGATCTGTTATTTCATCTAATTCTAGTTGTCTCTTTATTCCAATTTGCCCAGTTGCACAAAATTTACAAGCAAAAGAACATCCTATTTGACTAGATATACATAATGATTTATGAGAACCAAAATCTAAAGATGTAGTCTCAATTTTTTCTTTATCTTTACACTCAAATAACACTTTATACGCTCTATCATATTTATATTCTTTTAATGGTTTTAAACTTAAAATATTTTCATTGAATATATTTTTTAATTCTCTTCTTAAGCTAGTTGGAATATTTTTCATTTTATTTATATTAACAATTTTTGCCTTATATATATTATCTAAAATTTGTTTAAGCCTATACTTTTCGAACTTATTTTTTTCAATTATTTTTACTAAATTAATATATCTTTTAGACTTTTCCATTTTTATCAAATTCATATTTTTCTACTAAAATATGCATACATATAGTATCTTTATTTTTACATTTTTAAAGTGTTTACAATACATCTACGAAAAAAAATAAAAAAAGAAAAGAAAAGAAATATATCTACATTTTAATAAATGAAATTAAATTAAAATACATTTATTTCTTCATATTTAATTCATTTTACTTTTTCACTTTTTATATTTTCTTTTTTAACTTTTTTTTTTTTTTTTTTTTTTTTTTTTTTATTATCTATACATATTCATAATAACTAAAAATTTTCATAATTTTTAATCTTAGCCATTTTCTACTTTCACGAATATGTAAATATACATATTTCTTTTTATTTTTATGTTTATATCATTATTAATTTAAATTTATTGAAATTTTTTAAATTCTGAACCTTTTTTAATATTATGATATCTATTAAAATACAAAAGCATATGAACTATTTTTTAAAATGGAAAAATTTTTTTTTTCTTAAAAGAATTTAAAATTTACTTTTTATGATAATAATGATTTTATATTTTTTTTTTTTATAAAAATATATTATTTTTAATTGATACTTCATTTTTTTACTTAATAAGGTAAATGTCAAGATAAAGAACTATATTAAACATTACGTTGAACAAAGATTTCAATAATTTTGTTTAAACAAAAAAGAAAGGATAAAAAAAAAAATCTTTATTACAGACGGATAATTTAATACTAAAATAAAATGAATAATGAATAGAAGAGTATATATATTTTACAATCCTTTCTATTTTTCTTTTATTCCACCAAGTGAGTTAACAAATAATAAATATGATATAAATATTTTAAGGATATAATAAATTAGAAGGTATTTTAAAATAATTATTTTACAATATAATTACATGATAAAACATTTAACAAATTCTCTAGAATAAAAATATATTTTTAAAAATAGGAAATTAGTGTATGTACTTTGGAATTATTATACATTTATGTATATAAAATATTTTTTTTAGTAATAAAAGATAATTTTAATATTTAGGATATTAACTAAAAAATTAAATAATATTAATAAATAGAAATTTTAAAATAAGAAAAAAGCATTAAAAAAATATATATTATAAAATCATTAAGGGTAAGTTTATTTTTTGAATGTGTATTAAATATTAAAAATATATATTTATTTTTATTTTTACTATATTTAATAGTAAAAATTTCTTATTATCTAATTTTTACAATGAATGTATTACCAAAAATTAGGTGGTGAATATAAAGAGGTACGCATATTATGGATATTTCTAAATATTTGTTTTATTTAGGAGAATAAATGTCTTTTCGATAAAAAATGTATAAAAAAATTGTAAATATATTATTATTTTTTTTTTCTTATTTTCCAATATAATAGTATTTATCATTAAACTTTGAATAATAAAAAAATAGAATAATTTAAATATAGATAATTAAATCAAATAAAATAAAAAAAATAAATTGATAAATGATATATCTTACATTAATAAAATATTCTGTTATTTTTTTATATATACTTTAATGTAATAATGTTTATAAGACATTAATATAAATGCGAGATTTAATTAAATTACATATAAAAAGTGTTATGCTAAATTTGAGCAAAATTCCTTTATATATATATATATAAATTTTATATGAACAGTAAATATATATAAGAAAAATATAAAAAGTACCTTGCATATTTATTAAAAAAATAGATTAAAAAATTATAAAGGTTCATTTTATATAAGCTATTTCAAAAAAATAAAAAAAAAGGAGATAATTTTTGCAATTATCATATTAAATAACATATTTTATAGTTAAAAAAAATCAACTCATTTGTTTTGTGTATTTTTTTTTTTTATGGTAAATATTTGTCTAATTTTAATGATATTACACTTAATGAAAAAAAAAAGAAATATTTGCAATTACGAGAAATAAAAATTTCATAATTTAATTCTATATTTTTTTTTTTCTTACTTTTTTTCATATAGTTGTTTAAGAGTTTTTATTAGTAAGATATATTTCTATATGGCCATAGAATAAAAAAAAATTTCTTTATTAAGTTCTTAAAATCTATATCTTTTTCAATTTTAGCATTATACTTTTTATACTTTTTTTTGTTTTTAATTTCATTTTGGATGTGCTTATCTAAAAAATTGTTTAGGGTTTAGGTATTTTCTTTTTATGTTTTGGTGATATAATATTTAGAAAATAGCTTAAAATGATGTATTAATTTTTATGTAAAAAATACAACATCACCTGCAATACATAAAATTTTTTAGTTGATATATCAGTAGTGCTTATAGGTGCTTAATACTTTATATTGGAAATTATATAAAAAAAAAAAAAATATATTCTTGGACTTCATTAAAAAACTCATAACTAGATATGGATGTTAAACTATTTAAGAATAAATATAAAGTGTAAATAGTTTTGTTATGAAAAAACATAACTCCACAAAAAATTATTTAAATGTAACTATTTTCTACATATATATATTTATATTTTTTATTTTTAAAATTTTCTTTTTATAAAACGATTTTATACTATGTAAGATAGTAACATAAAATTAATCATAAGAAAATATAAAAAGAAGAGATTTTAGAAAGAATAACAAAAATACATATAAAAAATATTAATGGATTTGTAAGCTTTAAATATTTATAAAATTATAATAAATGCGATTGAAAAAAAAAATACATATCAATGTGTGCACTTAAATACGCACACGTGAAAATGTAATTATTTTAATAACACACACACAAAAAACAAAATAAAATAAAAATAACGTGAGCGGTATATTTTCATATATTACTGATGTCATAATTAAATTAAACAAATATTTATATATTTAGAAGTATGATTAAGTTTTATAAATATATTATTTCTATGATTTCAATGCCTGCTGTTAATTTATAGTTCACAAATAATTTTTTTTTTTTCTTCTTTTTGTAAATATTTTTTAATTTATCATCAATAAAAAAAACTTATTATGTATATTAATGATAATAATAAAGTATGTTAATCTACTATATTAATATTATACATAATCCTCTCTTTTTTTTTCCACTTATCTCTGGAAAATTTCTTTTTTTTTTTTCTTTTTTTTCTTAAGTTCTTTTATGTTATAACTATTATACATATTTTATGATGTGCAACTGTAAATTATTGTTTAGAATATAATTAAAAAATATGATTTATTTATATTTATAGATTTAATTATGCTTTTTAGTTTTTGCTAATAAATATATCTTTTCATTTAAGCGCACATTTATTTAAATTACATCAACGTTTTTAAAGAAAAATTCATATATTTATATACATGTGAAATATAATTCTAATTTTAATATATCATTTTGTCATTGTTATTAAAAAAAAATTTTGCACAACTTTTTAAATTTTCAATTATTTTTTTTTTTTCTTAATCCGTAGTACATACGTATATTTATACATATGATTACATAAATAATAATTCACTTTTATTTATGTAAAAAAATGTATTCAGTATTTGATTTATAAATATTAATTTTTTTATTTCACACACTATATTATTTCCATATTTTTTTTTCTTTTTTTTTTTTTTTTTGTGATAAATTTAAACATAGAATTAATAATTGATTTATTGTTCCTACGAAAAAAAAAAAAAATAATAATAAAAAATAAAATAAAATATATGAAATAACAAAATAAAATAAAAATCAATTGAAAAACTTCTAAATGGACTTTCAATTGTTATACTGAATTCTTTGAATATATATTTTTCATTTTTATTATATTTTATTATATATATATATATATTTTTTAATTGTTTTATTATTTTTATTTTTAATCGATATGTGGTTTACAACGCGACAAGACGGCCTTGATGATAATTGTCATACAAATAGAGGACCATGTGTTCAAATTAGTGGGTTTTTTGGAACAACCTTAAGAATAGGTTTTTTTTTAGAATTCATAGCATTGACATTTTTATTTATGGCTTATTGGTCAAATGGAGGAAAAGGATTATTTAGCTATGATTTAAGGAATATGAAGGATGAATATCGCCTAGATCAAGCATTTAGAAATTCTATAACACTTTGGGCAGGCGTTTATTTAATTGGAGCAATATTTATTATGTCTTTTCAAGTTCTTCTTGCAGATGACACATGGTATCAACAAAAAAATAAAATAAATAAAAGTAAATGCTTAATCTTTTAGTTTGTATTTCATAATTTTATTTTTTAAATTAAAATATGAAAAAAATTTCATTAACAAAAATATTATTTATATATCAAAAAAAAAAAAAAAATAAAATAAAATAAAATAAATAAATGATCTCTGTAAATATCTAATGTTTTAGTGACTAAAAATATATATGCTTATATTGTTATTATTTCACGAAAATAAAATAAATTTTTTTTTTTGAATAACAGTGTTATGTTAACATTATTTTTATTAATAGTTCATTGTGTATTAGTTTAAAAATTTATGTGTTAATATAGCTCATAAAAAATTATAAAAATAATTAAGCATAATTTTAATAAAAATAGAAATTTTTTATTTTAATATATTTTATTTCTCTCTTATCGTATATTTTTTTTTTTTAATTTTTTTTTTAGTTGGGCAAGAGGATATCGTGCTGGATCAAAAATTCTTAGATTAGCATCATTTTTAGACACCATAAGTGCAACTTTACAATTTATTTTTTATTTATATATATCAAAATTTTATACAAGAAAATGGTATGTTCACTTTAATGAAGGAGGAAGTGAATGGGTATTTTTTATTTTTGTTCGTCTTGTTCATGCCTTTTCATGTTTATTATATGGTTTAGCTGCATATTTATTAGAAGTCTATCATGATGAAGGAGCTGGAGATTTACATGCATATATAAATGGTGTTATTTTTGCATTTGCAGGATTGACAGGTATCAGAAGAATATAAAAAAAATATATTTTATTATTATTTTTGAAAATTTTCTTTATACTAACGTAATTTTTGTTATGTATATATAAAATATATAAAGTTTAATTTTTTAATTATGTATTGATTTAAATATAGTAAAGTCTAAAATAATGAATTATATTTCATTGTAGATAATTATATTTCTACATAATACTTATATATATATATATATATATTTAATTAATGTATTACTACATGATTATATATTTTATTTTTTTTTTTTTTTTAATTATTTCATGTAATTTTTTTTGTATACCTTATATATTTTTTTTTTTACAGAAATATTTGTGATATTTTGCAACTCTGGTAGTTTTTCCAATTTATTGTTGTGGTTAGCCTTGGCAGCTGTTTCCTTATGGTCTTATTACTTTGAACCAGAAGTAAATCACGTATCACCGGCATTACATGAAACAGAATTAACAAATGATGTAGAACAACAAGTAGAGAAGTTTTCACGATATACTCCTTATACACAAGAACAAAATCAAAATGCATATTACCCTGCATAATTTTGTCTACATAAATTGTTTAAATTTTGTTTTTTAAATTATATTTATAAAAAAATAAATGAAAAAAAAGTAAATTATAAAAAAAAAAAAAAAAAAAAAAAAATACAAGGAACAGAACATAATAAAAATGAAATAGGAAATAATGTAATATTATGTAATGATTTAATTTATTTTTCTATTGATAACTCTTTATTTGTTAATATATATTCTACAAGTAACTAATTTAAAAATAAATATATCTAGTAATACACATGGTAGTAAATAAATTTAAATAATTGTTCAAAGTTTTACGTTAATATATTATATTGTTAGAAAACCGTATTATTTACCTTTTTTTCTTTTTTACAACAAATAGTAAGAATAAAAAAAAAAAAAAAGAAGAAATAAAAAAATAAAATACAAAACATACTAAATTTAAATGGTAATTTTTATTTTAATCCTATATACCCTTTTTTTTTTTTTTTTTTACTAATTTTTTGTTATTAAAAAAAAAAAATTTGTTATAATTGATAAATATAAAGCACAATTAATATTTAAAATTTTAACTTATTATAAAGATGTAAATATTCAAAATAATTACATTAAGTATGTTTAATGTAATTTACCTTTATAGCTTTTAATTCATTTCATGTAATTAAAACATTAATTTTGTAATAAAGATGAATAATAATAGGTATATTCATATTAATACATATATATAGAAATATCAAAATCATCAACTTGTACAAAAAATTTGTGTATTTTTTTTTCGATACAAATAAATAACTTAGTATATATATTATGGGTTTATATATATATATATATATATATATATATATTTTTATATATAAGCAACAAATATTTGCTTTAATATTAATAAAAACAAAAAAAAATATATGTACTTATAAGATGTACAAAATATAAAGATATATTTTATAAATAAAAAAAATTATCATTTCTTTATTATCTAATTATTCATGAAAATATATAAAAAAAAAAAAAAAAAAATAAATATATAAATCTTTAGAAGAATAAAAAGTTTACATTAGTATATTTTTGTATAGTCGGTTTTACTTACGAAGTTCACTCATCTCAACATTTGTTTTCCCATATTTTTCTTCATAAACATATACAACAATAGAATTTTTTGCAACAGCCATTAATATAAAACTTGGAACGGTCTCAGCTAGCCATGGTTGAAAAGCTCCGGTAGCTGATCCAGGGTTAATAAAATATTTTCCTTCATATTGAACAATAGAATTTTTATGTGTATGACCACTAATAATTATATCACTGTCATATTTTTTCTGCCATTGTAAAAGAGAGTTCATATTTCCCCATGGAATAATTTGATGACCATGAATTAATGATATCTTAAAATCTCCAATATTAAGAGATATCTCTTCTGGAAAATCATAGTTATCATCCATATCTCCTTTAGTTATATGAACTGAATCAGCAATATTTTTAAGCAACTCTAAATTTTCTCTAGATCCAACATTTCCCGTACATAACACATGTTTTATTTTGTCTGTTTTTAAAAGATCTTTGAAACAATCAGGTAACCCTAAATTTCTAATAGGAGAATGAAAATCACCAATTAATAAAACTAATTCTCCTATATCTTCAAGTTTTCCACTCATTTTGAAGAGAAATATAACAAATGTATATATATATATATATAAAATATATAAAATAAATGCATGACATTTAAGAAATTATATCCCAAAACGTCATAAATTTTTTATAAATCAATTTAAGCACTCATTTTAAATATCAGTTTTTCTAATTAAAATAAATTGTATCTATTACTTAAATATTCTTATATATATACAGTTATTTTTAGAAAGTATTTTCAAATTCTTGAATATTTAATAATATATATATTCTATAAAAAAAAAAAAAAAAAAAAAAAAAATTTTAAATATGTAATTAAAAAATAAAATCAGCTTCCTATTTTTTAAATAAAAAATTTTTACAATAAGTGATGTTAGCGTTTTTCATTTAATTTTTTAAAAAGAAAAAAAAATAAATATGCATAAAACATATATAATATTTTAAATAGGTAACAGTTTTATATTATTTTTTAATTATCGTAACAATGTTTCATTTCTAAATGAAAAAAATAAAATAATTATTAAATATATGTATTAAAAATTATAAAAATAAAAACTGAGAAAAATATAAAAAAAACAAATTAATGTTTCATAACAAAAAAAAAAAAAAAAAAAAAAAAAAAAAATAAGAGCACAAATATATTTCAAGTATATGTAACAAACAAAATATAATAAAAAAAAATTACCGTAAACATTTTAATTCAACAATAAAAGTAGGAGGATTAATAAATTTGTCAATTAAATAAAAGATATATATTATTAACATAACTTTTTTTATAAATAAATTATTTTAAAAATTAAAAAAAAAAATAAATCATGGAAAATTACAATAAAATTAATTAAACTTACTAAAAATATAAAGAAATAAATAATAATATTTTAAAAGTATGTTTATATCTTCATTAATATATGAATACATAAAATAAATATTAAATTATTATAATTAATAAATATATTATGAAAGTTGTTTAACTGAGGTTTTTAATAACTTGACATATATTTTCTTATCTTTAGATAAGTTTAAAGAAATCGAATCATTAGGTTCATATAAATTAGAAATAAGAAAAGAAGCTATTGGGTCTTCAATGTATTTATATAAAGCTCTTCTAATAGATCTAGCACCAAAGTTCATATCATATATATTATTTTCATCGCTACATATATAATTAATTACATCTTTATCAATAATTAAGTTTAAATTTTTTCTTTTTTTTATTCTCTTTTTTAAATCATCAATCATATTTTCTAATATACTAATAATATCTCTTTTCAAAAATTGACGAAATATAATTTTTTCGTCTATTCTATTTAAAAATTCTGGTAAAAATCTTTTTTTTAATTCATCTTCTATTTCTGGTTCCAATTCTTCATACCACTTATTACTTCGTAATTTTTCTTCAAAATCTTCAATATAATTATTCATATAGCTTTTATTATTTTTTTTCTCTTCTTCATTAAGTTCATTTGTACTTCTTTTACTGTATTTTTTATTTTCTTCATTTGAAGAATTTGTGTTTACATTTGTTTTATTCTTTATATAATACTTGAATCCTAAATTTGAATAATTTTTATTATATAATTTAAAATAGTCCGTAATAATATCAGAACCAATATTAGTTGTCATAAAAATAAATGTATTCTTGAAAGAAATTTTATTTCCTTTGGAATCTGTTAATAAACCATTATCTAGTATTTGTAATAAAACGTGTAAAACTTCACTATGTGCCTTTTCAATTTCATCAAAAAGAATAATAGAAAAAGGTTTTTTTTTTACACTTTCGGTTAATTCTCCTCCTTCTTTATAGCCTACATAACCTGGATAACTACCAAATAATTTACTAACTGAATGTTTATCAATATATTCACTCATATTTATTACAATTAAGTTATCATCATTAAACAAATATTTTGATATAACTTGAGCACATAAGGTTTTACCAACTCCTGATGATCCACATAATAAAAGGGTACCAATAGGTTTATTAGGATCTTTAATATTTGTAATCGCTTTAAATAAATATTTTGATAATATATCAATAACTTTTTCTTGTCCTATAATAATTTTATTTAATTTTTCTTTTAACTTTGATATTTTTTCCTCTTCTTTTTTATTTTTTTTAATAAACGAAATAGAAGATTTTTTACTTACTATATTTTCTATAACATCTGACGTGACATATTTCATGTGCATATTTTCAAGCAAATTCATTGCTTCATCGTTTTTTTCTTCTTTAAAATCTTCAATTTTGCTTATTTTATCATTATTTTTTTCTTCTAATTCTTCTTCTTTATTTATTAATTCATTATTACTTTCTTCTTTAATGTATCCTTCTTTATTTATTTTATTATTATTATTTTCTATTTTTTGTTTTCTCATATCATTCTCATCTTTTTTCATGGAAATTTTCGATTTTTCCAAAAATTTCTCCTTTGATTTTTGTTTCATATATTTTTCATATTTGATTTTTTGATAAGCTCCTGCTTCATCTAATATATCAATTGCTTTATCAGGAAGATTTAATGTAGGTAAATAATCCTCAGATAATAAAACAATAGATTTCAAAGATTCATTAGTGTAATAAATGTTATGATACTTTTCATAATTATATTTTATTTTTTTTAATAATTGGTATGTTTCCTTAGGTGAAAATGGATTTATAGTAATGCAATTAAATCGTCTTCTTAATGCTTTATCATTTTCAATATATTTAGAAAATTCTTGGAAAGTTGTAGTTCCTATACATTGTAAATTATCTGAAGAAAGAAAAGGTTTTAACAAATTAGATGCATCTAATGATCCTTCCCCACTTCCTGCACCAACAATAACATGAATTTCATCAATAAATAAAATATTTTTCTTCTTTTTATTCATATTTAATAATAAATGTTTCATTTTTTCTTCAAACTCTCCTCTATATTTTGTACCAGCCACTATATTACCAACATTTAATTGAAAAATTCGGCAATTTTTTAAATGATTAGGTATCTTATTCTTTAAAATTAAATAAGAAAGATGTTCAATTATTGCTGTTTTTCCTACACCACTTTCTCCAATTAATAATGGATTTGATTTTTTTTTTCTTCCTAATATTTCTATTATTCTTTTTATCTCCTTTTTTCTCCCAAAAAAATGTTCATCTCCCTTTTCTTGTGCTAATTGAACCATATCAATTAAACAGTCCTTCATAAAAGAAGAGCTTATTAATTTATTGTTTGGTGCAAAATTATTTTCATCATTATTTTTATAATCCTTAGACTGATTTAGATATTCATTGTTTATTCCGTTTACTATTTGATTTGGTTGATCATTACTCATATTATGTGTTTTTTGATTATTATATTCATTGTTTGGAGTATTTATATTCATGTCATTCATGTTTTTATTAAAAGGGACAACAGCATTAATTTCATCATAAGTTGTTAATTGATTTTTAAATTCATTTACACTTATGTTTAGCTCATTTAAATATTTTAAAAAATCATTATTTCTTTCTTCAGCAACATTTATAAGGGATAATAATATATCAATAATATTAACAAAAATTTTTTTTTTTTTCTTTGCTTCTATAACTGCGTTTTGAAGAACTAATTTGCAAATTTCTGAAAATTTTATATTGGAATTTATTTTATCTGATTTTTTTTTTTCATCCTTTTTATTACCATTTAGACTTTTATCATCACTTGAGTTCATATCATATTTATAATTACTACTACTATTAACATGATCAGTACTACTATCACTAACACTATTACTAACATTATCAGTACTACTATTACTAACATTATCAGTACTACTATTACTAACATTATCAGTACTACTATTATTAACATTATCAGTACTAATATAACTAACATTATCAGTAATATTACTATTAATATCATCAACACTACTATCATTAACATTATTAGTGCTATTATTATTAACACTATTAGTAGCATTATTATCATTAATATCAGTTGTATAAATATTATTCTTTTCTTTATCTGAATTTTTTAATAGCTGTATATTATGTTCTATGTCGTTTATATGTTTAATAATCAAATCACTTATTTTTTTGTTGAAATTTTGATCATCTTTATTTTCAATATCTTCCTCTTTTATAGAACTATTCATATTCCCTATAACGTGTTTTTTCTTTGTATTTTCATTAGTATTATTTTGCAATATATTGTAAGAAATAGCTTCATTATATCCATCTTTTTTATTATTTTCTTTCTGTAACTTACTTATTTCCATATTATTAAATTTATCTAAGAATTTTGTAAGAGAAATATTAAAATATTTTAAAACATTTTCAATCAAATCTGAATCAGTCTTTACTATTGCAATAAGAAGGTGTTTTAATAATATTTCATTTTCATCATCATTTTTTGCAACCTCCCTAGCGATAATTAGAGCTTTAATACATTTTTCATCATACTTTTCAAATAATGACATATGCAGCTTACTGTTTCTATTCCTTACTTTTCTAAAATTTCTACTAAAATTTATTGTTTCTTTTTTATTTATTTTATATGAATTATTTAAGAAGTTTATTTTTTTTCTTATATGTATATTTTTTACAATTTTTAATATAAATATGAAAAGTAAACTATATAAAACATTCATTTCCTACTTTTTAAAATAATATTTTAAGAAAAACAGTAAATTAAAATTTTGAAGTATAATATATTTCATTGAAATAATTGTTTCTATTTTTATTAAAGAGCGTTTATTTTGATTCTTAATTAATTTTTTTATGAAAACAATTATACTTCATATTAAAAAACGTAAATATATGTTTTCAAATACAATTAAATTTCTACAATTTCTTTTTTTTTTATTGTTATTTATTTATTTTTATTTTTTTTTTTTTTTTTTGATACTTATTATTTGTAGTTTAAAATTAAAAGAAGATTTTTTAAATTGTGTTAATTAGCATGTTTTTGCTAATATTATTTTCGTAACAATTTATTCCTTAAAATTCTTAAGTTACATAAATTGAAATACTGTTAAAATATTGTATCCACTCTTTGAAGGACATTTAGCAAACAAATAAATTATTGTATTAAATTATGAATTCATATAAAATATTTTTAAAAGCTAAAACATTTTCAAAAAAAAAAAAAAAAAAAAAAATTAAAATAAATATTTATAAATTAATATATTTATATATAAAGTATATATATATTTTTTGTATGTATGTAATATATTTGTTAAGTTATATTAAGTCAAACAAAACAAATATAAATATATTTCTCTTGGAAAATTTAAAAATTTTTTGAAAATAACTGTATTCTATTAATAAATGTAATAAAACAAGTAATAAATAAATGAAATACAGAAATGTAAAACATGGTGGAAATGAGATAATGGAAAAATGATATATGTCAGAAAAAACTACAAAAAATAGGAGGAAAGATTGAGAAAAAGAAGGATGAAAGGAATTGTTATTAAAGAAAAACAAATTAATGAATTATACTTCCTTATTTTTAGTTCATCTAATGAAAATTACATTAAAAAGAAGGAATTAATATATTTCATAAAATTATTCTACAAAAAAAAGGAAGAGTGAAAATGAATGTGTGTAGATTTTTCTCTTTCTTATTTATATATGGATGTAAATGTTATAAGTCTCCCAGAAATAAATGTAAATTAATAACTTGTATATATATATATATATTTATAATTTTAAAAAAAAATATCCCAAAATTTAATAATTGTAGTGAAAATTAAAGTTTGTTTATATATTTATTTTTAATTAAATTTAATTGACAAAAAAAAAAAAAAAAAAAAAAAACTCAATTATAATGTAGAATGCAGATGTAGCCCTGAAAAAAAAAAAAAAAAAAAAAAAAAAAAAAAAAAAAGGAAAAAAAATATTATTTATTATAAAGATATCTAAACATGAAACAAATATATGGTCTTTCATTTATTTAAAATAAAAAATATATATATATATATATAAGTATATAATTATAATTATAGAATAAATTAAAAATGTTTACATTTGAAAAGAAAGAAGAAACATACTTAACAAAAGCTATATATGCGTATGGCATAAATAAAAACATATATAATCCTTTTTATTTTTTAGATGAAAATTCTATTTTTTATTGTATTGGAACAAATGGAGTAGTACATTCGCTTTTAGAAAAAAAGCAAAAGTTTTTATTAAGTGATGAAAAAAGTTATGGTATTATATGTCTAGGTTTAAGTAATGATAAAAAATTGCTAGCGTTAGGAGAAAAATCAATAAAAAAGCCATTTATTTCAATTTTCACGAGTAATTTTAAGCTTATTAAAAGATTAACTTTAGAGATTTCTGATAATGAAAGTAAAATTATGAATATATTATTTTCTTCAAAAAATAAATATATTTATTGCATAACTAATGGAAGTACAAAAAGTTTATTTTTATGTTATGACTGGATACAAGAGAAATTAATATTTAGTAAAATATTTCCTCCAACTCTCTTTAATGAAAATTGTGAAATTTATATTAATTCTCAAAATTCTTCTTATATTGCCTTAGTATCAATAAATAGTATAAAAAATAATAATATTACTACTAAAAAAAATAAATTAGATGATGATAAAGATGAGAAGGACATTGATAGTGCAAATATAAATAATTGTGTAAATAATGAGAATAAAATTAACATTAGTAAAAATAACATGAAGGATAACTATAATAGTAATATATACAAGTATAAAAATTTGCAAAGAGATGTTTTTCTTTATCTTAGTATTGATAAAAACTTGGAAGAAATAAAAATAAAAAATAAGAAACTCGAAAAAATTGATAACAATTTTACAAATTGCTGTTGGTTAAATGATGGAGTTTTATTATTAATTAATAAAAATAATTATTTAATATTTTATGATATTAAAAAAGAAAAATTAAAAATATTTAACAAACATATAAGTAATGATGAAATATTAAAAATAGTATGTCTTACAAGAGGATTTTTTTTATTTGATTGTGAATTTATATACTACTATGAAAAATCAAACGATTTAAGTGTAAATCTAAATTATTTATTAAAATATTATGTTAGTTTTAATTATAATACCTTATTTAATAATTATTGTTTGCTTTCCCATTGTGAAAATTTTTTGTATTTTTTAGCCCAAGATGGTAACTTAAAGAAATTAGACTTAACTAAAAATAAAATATATTGTGAAAATTCTAAAAACATAAATTATGATTATTTAAGAAATTCTAATAAAGAAGTTGAAATAAATAAATCTACAAAGGGATCAATTGCTATTGACATGAATAAAGAGTTAAATAAATCTATAAATGAAATAGATGAAAATTGTAAATTAGCTAATTATATAAATGATGATGATCAAAATAATAGCATAAATAATACTTTTGATGATAATATAAAACATGATAATAAAAACATCGAAACATTATTATATAACATAAGTTCAGGAAAAATAAATGATTTTGATGTTTGTTTAAAACATCCATTAATTATAATTTGTTATGATGATAATAACATAAAAATTATTAATTATAAAAAAAAAGAAATAGTTATGACAAATTCATTTAATAATGAGCCACTACATGCATCAATTCATTGTTCTGGTCACTTACTTTTAGTTGCATTTACAGATAAACTAAGATTATTTCATATTTTATATAATAAATTAAAAATAAAAAAAGAGTTTTTTTTAAAAAATTGCTCATGTTGTAAATTTTCAAATGGAGGCAATTTTATGGCTGTCTCAAAAATTTCAACAATATATATATACAAAACTTATACATATGATCTTTTATTTATTTTAAAATCTCATGTAAATTATATTACTGATATAATATGGAGTTCAAATGACTTTTCTATTTTTTCAATTGGAAAAGATGGATATTTATTTGAATATTCACTTTACAATAATGGCAGTAAAATTATTGAAGTTATGCAAAAAGAAAAAAAATTTTTAAGCATAGATTTAGAAATATTAAATGATAAGAATAAAAAAAAAGAAAACAATGAACAAAATAATATAGATTTAATAAAATATGATAACGATTATAAAAGCTTCAGTAATTTAAATACTAATGAAATAAAAAATATTTATGTATCTTGTGATGATAAGACCATTAAGCAGTATTGCAATTCAAAAATTGAATGTGTTTTAGAATGTGATTATGTCATTAATAAAATATTACTCTATAAAAATAAATTTTTAATTGCTTCTTTTCATAATGGATTTTTTTGCAGAATCAGATTTTATGCATTACCTTTATGTGGTTTATTTTTAGAAATTCCTTGTCACATTTTAAACTGTGTTAATTTAAAACTAGATTTAAACAGAGAATTATTATTTAGTTGTTCTAAAGATGGTTCTATTTATATTTTTTCTATAGAGAAAATTGATAACTTATTTTTATCTCAGAATAACTTGAATACTTTAAATAATTTAACTTGCAAAAAAGAAGATAAGAGAATAGAAAATGATAGAGAAGAATTAGAACAAGACAGTATAAGTAAAAATAAAACATTGGCACATATTAATAACACTTTTAATAATAACGATACAACAAACATATATAATGAACACGTGAAATTAAAAAAAGATGTGTTAAATAACGAAGATAAAAATAAATTTAATGATTGCACAGAATTAGAAAAAGGATTTTACCTTTCCGATTTAAATAATGAAACTACTAATATTCTAAATGAAAACATAAAATTAAAAAATAATTTTTTATTATATGATTTGAATAATAAAACAAATTACATATTAAATGAAGATGAAAAAGAAAATGATGAAATCTTAATTGACTTTTTTTATGTACAAAAGAAAAACAAAGAAGTTTTAGAATTACAAAAGAAAATTACCAATTTAAAAAATCAAATGGAATTAGAAATGAAAAACAAGGAGTCTATTTACAAAAATGAAATGAAAAAACTAAAAAAAGAAAAAAATATAGAGATAAATAATTTAATTAAAATCAATAAAAATTTGATAAAAGAAAAAGAAAAAATTGAAAATGCTTGTAAAGAATCTTTATATGAACTAGAAGAAAAGCATACTTATTTTGTAAATCAATTAAATTCACAATTTTATTTAACTAATAAAATAAATGAAGATAAGTATTTGAAGTTAGAAGAGGAATTTAATATATATAAAAAAAATTCGACGACAGAAATTTTAGATTTAAAAAAAGAACACCAAATGAAAATAAATGAGATAACAAAAGAAAAAAAGGAAGAAATACAAAAGAAAGAAGATTATATGCAAAATTTTATATTAAGATATGAAAATTTACAAAAAGAAAAAGACGAATATATAAAGCGCATAGAAGAAGATGTTGATGAAGAAATTTTAATTATAACAAAAAAATATGAAGATGAGATAAAAAAACTAAAAGAAGATAAATATAATCTATTAGGAAAATTTAAACTATATGAATATATAGAGAATGAGCTTAAGGAAAATATTCAAGAAGAAAAAGAAAAATTTATAAAAAATAATATTACAGCTAAGAGATTACAAGAGGTAAAATAATAATAAAATATTACATTAAAAGGATTATTATAATTATTAAAATAAATTTTTATAATGTATTAAGTATAAAAAACTTTTTTTTTTTTTTTAGAATATAGATAATTTAAAAGTTGATATAAGTAATCTTAAAGACAATATTTTATCTAAAGAAAAAGAAATAGACTCTAAAAATAAGGAAATAACAAATTTAAATAAGAAAAATGAAGAATTAGAAAAACTTAAAATTGTTTTAACTCAAAAAATTAAAGATTTAGAATCTAATTTATCTCCAAAAGACTCAGAAATTAAAATTATGAGAGAAAAAATTGATGAGATGGCAAAATGCTTTGAAAATAATCACAAAAAGACTGTCAATTTGCAAATTGAAATTAATGAATATAAAATGAAAATAAAGTCATTACATGATGATTTATTAAATTACAATAAAACAATTGGAAATTACGATAAAATTCTTAAAAATTTACAAGAACATATTAAAGAATGTTATTTGCATCTACATGATAAAAAAATATTTAACTCCTCATTTTTAAATTTATACAACAAATTTCATAAAGTTAATGACGTGAAGAATTATGATACCAAAAATGTTTTTTCTGAGTATATTAGACAAAAAGAATACTTAGAAAATATGATTGAAGTATTAAAGGAAAAGTTAGAAAAGGAAACTGAAGCTTTTAGAAAAGAAAAAATAAAAATGATGAATGAAAATTCATTATTGTTAAAAGAAATAAATGATTTAAAAATGGATTTGAATTTTTTAAAGTCAGAATGTCAAGAAGCAAAATTAAAAAGTAGGAAAATAAAATTTTTAAAAAAAAGCAATAAAAAAAAGGAAAATAATGAAAATACAACAAAATAAAGAACAATAGAAATATATATATATTTCATATATAATAACATATAATTCTATTAGTTTCTTTTTGAAATAAACATATAAATTTTGTAATATATTTAAAATTTATCTTTATAATTTTAATTTAATTATTTATCATTATATATATTCTATTATATTTAAGAAGTATATTTATAATTTTATATTTGTATACATACAAAAAATATCTTTGTTATTTTAATTCAATTTTTTTTATCATTTAATATTTATACGAATATATTTATATATGAATTTTTTTTTTTTTTTTTATATGTAATAAATATTATCATTTTACTTTTATTTATAATATTGGTTTTCTATTTTTTAAAAGATGCTTCTATTTATTTTGATCTTCTTCAAATAACTTTAAACAAAGAGGAGTTAATTTGTAATTTTTTTGAATTATTAAATTCTTTAAATTTGTAAAATCTTCATCCATTTTCAATTCTTTAAAAGCTAAAAGAACAAAACTTAATGTATTAATATTTAAATGAAATGATGATTCTTTTTGTTGAAAAGTTATTAATTCAGCATATAACGACACAATAACATCATATTTTTTAGAATTCACACAAGAAATCATAGCATTGTTGTATAGCATTAGTAAATCATTGCTAGATACTTGTAAAATTTTGGCTATTCTTAATACATAAATAGAATAATTATATATACCACAATTTTTAAAAGAATTAATTGTATATAAAAATGGCAAAATATTTTTATTATTTAATAATTTTTTTATTTGCATTTCTTTAAATAATTTAAAAGCTTTTTCATATTCGTCTATTTCACTATATACTTTTAAAATAATTTGATATGAAAGTATATTTGGTGATAATGTTAATTCATCAAATTCATTATTCCATATATCTTCAATTATATTAATTTTGTTGTAAATACTTAATGCTTTTAGAATATTATTTAATATATTAACATTCAAATTTTTTTTTAAATTAGGATCATCTTTTAATTTAGTATAATATTCTAAACACTTTTCATAATTCCCATTTTTACTTAATAAATCAAAAATATTTTCATAAACAAAAATAGAAGGAATATTTTTTCCACTATTTAATAATTCTTCAAAATATTTTATTCCTTGAATAGGTAAATTCGCCATATTACAGGCAAAAATAACATTAGCATATTCACTATATTGTATTTTACTGTTTTGTTTTTCTACATTTTTAATTTTTTTACTAACTTCTTTAAATTGATTATTATAGTTAGTTTTTACATCTGAATCTTCTTCTAGAGTTTCATTGGTATTCCACTCTTCTAATTTTTTTTTATCATCAATTGTATTTATATTTTTCATTTCCTCAATAAATGGGTCATTTCTCATTTTTTCAAAAAATTCAATGGCCTTATAACCATAACCCATTTTTGAAAAACAACTTATCATTATTGCATAAATTTCATAATTTGGAATAATTTTATCTGTTTCTATCATTTCATTAAAAATTATTTCAGCATTTTCAGCTAAATGATATTTATCACATAAGCTCAAAATTAATTTATATGAAACTATATCTGGTTTTATATTTTTCCTTTTCATAATTTCAAATAATTCTAAAATAGTTACTAAACAACCTTTTTTTTCAACAGCTGATATTGCAGCATTAAACGCTAAGGTTGTTCCTTCAACATCACTGTTAGAATAAATTAAATTCATTACTTTTATCCAATCTATACTTAGAGGAAATATACTTTGTTCAACATCTTTTGTGTTACCCTTTTTACTTAAAATGTCTTCGTTTAAATCAATATTTTCTTCATTTTTTTTTTCATTAAACAAGTATATTTTATTATCAATTTTTATCACTGTATTATTATCATTTTTTTTTTTTTTATTTAAATTAATTCTCCTTTTCTCTTTTAATTTTGTTAAATCTGATATATTAAATATGGGATTTAAAAATAATACATTATTTCTATTTGTATTCAACTTTATTGATAAAATAACCTTAATTAAATAAAACACATAACAATATTTTAAATTCATTTAGTAAATAATTTTTATATTGATTTGTTCATTTCCTTTCTTTTAATAATACAACATAAATTAATTTTTTTTATGAAATTAACATTTAACTATAAAAAAGTTAAATAGTATTAAAATGTAAATAAAAAAAAGAAAAAAAAAAAATCGAGAATTATAAAACAAATCTTACATTAATAATAAGAATATTCGTAAAAAATAACATGAATATAAGCTTTAAAAATTATGTATAATTTTTTTTTTTTTTTTATATATTGCAAGTAAAATTTTTTTTTAAATATTTACATTGGAATATATAAATTATAAAATTTATATTCATAAAATATAATTTTAAAGAATTAATATTTAACTATTAAATATTTTACAAGTTCTTGATGTTAATGAAAAAAATAAGAACAAAATAAAAAAGGAGTTTTTTAAAAAATTATGTTAACTTTAGTAAAAAAACCGGTATGCAAAAAGTATATTTCATTATTTTAAACATAATGTACATTTTTTTTAAACGATCGAAAACTTAAAATACAGTATTTTTAGTTTCTCTCTTTAATATTTATAAAGATCAATAGAAGAAAAAATCATAAAAAAAAAAAAATATATATATATATAAATATATATATATATATATATATATATTAAAAATTAATATATGCATAATGGAGTTTTTTCATCTTTCTCTAAAAAAGAATTTGTATCTAAATCATTCACAATATTATTATTTGATACTTCGTTTATTTTTGAGTTTATGTATTTTTCCTTTTGCATAACTTCTTTAGCTAGTGCTATGTCATTAGGGCAAATAGAATCAACGTTTAATTTTATGTAACACATTAAATCATCATCTTGATCCTTATCTTCAGCTCCCCAATAAATCATGATTTTTTTGTTGTTTTTATGTAAAACTTTTACAAGATAATCTACTGAAATAATCTTGTCTTTTCTATTACAATTTAATATAATTGATTGCTTATTTAAGCTACAAGGAAAATGAGCCCATTCTGCATTATAATACTTCATCGAGCATAAAATGGAATTTATATTTGGCATAACTTCATTATTTGTAAATAATAAAGCTAGTGGTATATTCAATTTATTATTTCTTAGTGGTTTTAATAAATCAATTTTTTCCACATTATAATAAGGATATGAAGAATAATCCATTTTTTGCATGTTTTTATTTTTAAATAATTTTTTTTTTATTTGATTATCTTGCAATATCCAATTAAATGAGCTGAACTTAAACTTTAATCCTTTATAATTTTCCAAAATATCTAATATATATAACCCAATATTTTCTTTTGTTCCTTTCAATTCAATATCATAAGTTAATTTGTTTTTAAATATATTTAATATATCCTTTAATAATGGTACATGATAAAACATAGATATGAATTTAAATATCACTTGTTTTCTTTTAAACTCAAAGGTTCTTTTGCTCAAATAATTCGTATAAATAAACTTACAGTATGAACATTCAATATTTTTTATAAATTCCTCTTCTTCAATATTATCATCTATTCCAAATTCTTTATAAAATTTTTTTTCTTTTTCTCTTTTCTTTTCATCGCTTTCTACATCATTATTTTTCTCCGTTAAACAATTATTGAAAAAACTCTCATTAATAATTTTTTCTATTTCATCATTTTCTTCTACATTAAGATACATACTATCAAATTCATCATAATCTCTGATCTTTTCTAATTTCTCATTCTCGTTTAAAATAGAAAACTTTATTGATTCATTAGAATTACCAATATAATAATTTTTTCCTTTTCTTAATATCCATGGTTCTTTGAAATGAAAACTTTGAATTTCTTTACGTGTTAATTCTTCAATATATTTACCTTTCATTTCTTCTCCATACAATAATGTATGACCTATTAATCCATCATTAGTTCCATGAATAACTACAACTTCATTATCATTAGTTAGCCATACATCCAACTCAATTCCATCAATTTTTAAATCTACTGCTTTTTTAAAAGAAAAAAGAGAATTTTCAGGATAAATTGAAGTTCCTCCTACTTGACTACAACCGCAACCTCTATGACCAACTATTGTTGTTTTTTCTGTTTTCATAATATTAAGTTATAATCAAAATATACAATATTACACTCAGTTATTCACTCAAAATTCTAAATGGACTTACTATTTTATAAAATAACACTCTTTAAAACACAATGTATAGTACAAAATAATAATAAATAAAAAAAAAAAAAAAAATTTATGTTTATATTTAAAAGATTGTATTAAATGTGTATTTGCATTTTGTTGTCTCCTATAGATATATATATATATATATATTTTAAGAAATGTGTTATATAAAAATAACTATACGTTAATATAGAAAATTATTTTTTATTTTTTTAAAGTAAAAAAAAAAAAAAAAAAAAAATATTCCTATTTATATGTATACTTACTCCATTTTCACTTCATCTTAATAATCACTTTAATACAAAAATAAAAACATTCAATTAATACCAAAAACGTAAGATATATAATACTGGTAATTCTTATTTCGTTCTCTTTATATTGCGGAAAAAAAAAAAAAAAAAAAATTAACAATCACACCTCAAAAACTTAATATTATCCTCTTATAATAATTATGTATAAATGTATATATGCTACAGTGTGTTATAACTTCCAATTTCGTTATTCTGTGGTATCTCTCTTGTTAATTTTAAGAAGTAAATTATAATTAAATTGTAATTGCTTATAATTAGCAACTAACGCTACTCACAAATAGATTGCCATTTTGAATAACATAAAAATAAGTAAAAATAAAGTATGACTATAAAAAATAAATTTAATATATATTAAATTATGTTCAATAAATAAAAGCAAGATAAAATAAAAGAATTTATTATTAAATTAAACTTATTTTTGATATATTAATATTATAAGAAAAAAAAAAAAAAATAATTATTTTTGAATCTACAGACAAATGTTATAACTTTAAAACTTAATTTCTCTATTATGCATATTGATGTATAATAATTTTTTTTTTTTTTTTTTTTTTCTTTTTTTTTTGTGCATGCATCAATATAAAAATTGTACTTTTTTTTTTTTTTTTTGTACTTATATAATTAATGAAGTCATAAATATATGCATATGAAGAGCAAAATTTATTGAAATAAAAATATATGTATATATATATATATATGTATATATATGTATATATATATATATATATATATTTTAGTATTCATTTAGGAATTTGTTAAAAAAAAAAAAAAAAGAAAAAGTTAATCTCTTCCATTTATAATTTTTTTTATTATATTAATTTTTTGTTTTTAATTAAAATAACTATGTACATTAATTTTTTTTTTATTTGGCGAAAAATCTTTTTTTGTATATATATATAAACATGAATTTTTAAAAAATGATATTATTTTTTTATTGAAGAAATTAAACGTATTACTATTTTATTTCTATTCATTAAAATTGAATTTGTAGATTACTAGGATTTTATTAAAGTTAAAATTTTATTAAAAAAAATGTTTTTAAAAAATATTTTATGAGAGTAATATTAAAACGTTTTAATTATATAAATAATTTTATTTTAAAATTTTAAGAACGTAATAATTAAAATAAACCTTAAAAATTGAAAATTAAAATGATGTCTCAAATATCTTTAATTTTTTTTTAAAGAATATATATAGGAAATATCAACTTATAAATAAAACAAAAAAAACATTCTAAATTTATATATAAAATTATATTCAAACCATATTATAAATTGTAATACGGTGATAATAAAAAAAGTATATCTATATTTTTGGTCATTTATGATAGAAACAATATAAATTGTTTCTTAAGAAAATTCAATAGATTTTTAAACTTTTTTTTAAGTAATTCTATGAAGAAAAGTTTTAATGTATAATTTATTAAATAGAAATGAAAATGAAAATTAATATTTATCTTTAATATAAAAAAAAATATGGATAAATAATACTAAATATTAAAAAATAAGGCATGTTTATTGTTTATTATGAACATTTTTCATATACTAAGGAAAGCTTTTTTTATTTATAAAATATTAATTTTTAACTTAATTTTTTTTTTTTTTTTCAATGATTTAATATTCTATCTTAATTCATAAATTTTTCTTAGTGTTCATTTCCAGAAAAAAAAAAAAGAAAAAAAGTACAATTTAAAAACATTTTATTATGTTAAATATTTATTACTATATTCTTTTGTATAATTATTTTAATTTTTTTTTTTTATGTGCACTATTAAATATGTTATGCAATTATTTTTTGTAGTTTTTTTACTTTATAACTATTATTTTTTTATTAGTATATATATATATATATATATATTTATTCACATATTGAATTGATATTTTATATGGTGATATTAAATCAATTCTTTATTCCTTTAAGTTTTTTATATTCCTCCATTTTTTTTTTTTTTTCGTTCATATATTCTTGTCTTTCATTTTGACGATTCCAATATCCTTTTTCTTTCCACCAGTTGATTAAATTTTTAAAACTTTTTTCCGTTTTTGTCCACAATTTAAAAGATTTATGATCAACATAAATAGAATCGTGAAGCACTATTAAATCTTTTTGTTGATAAACATTACTGAAATTGGAATATAAATGTTGATGATGATTGTATGGTGGAATAACCATTAATGTAAATCTTAATGGATTAAAATCTTGAATATTTTTTTCCGTTTCATTTTTATTTTTTTGTGATAATATAGGAGGTACAACAGACCAAACAATATTATCAGGCTTTAACAAACTTTCCTGATATAACTCTTTTCTTACTTCTTCAATAGTTTTTCTTTTTTTACATTTAGGATGCTTGTATATTTCTAATAAATTTTTTTTTAAATTTTCGCATAAAATGGAAATTATTTGATCTATTGAATTAAATTGCTCATTGTTGATTATATATATTTGTTGTACTGAGTGCATATTTTTACTCAAACTATTTAGTTGAATATTTTTTTCTATTATAGTAAATTTTGCTACAATAAAAGGATTATCACTTGTTTTAATAAGCAAATATAATTTATTTATTTCGTTTGAAGGATATATAATAGCTTCACCTATAGATATGTTTTGTTGTTTTAAATATGCATATATTTCTTGATAATTCCATAACTTAAAATTTGGATGATTTACAAATTTTTTATTTTGATAATATTTATTTTTATTTTTAATTTTAATTTTTTGATCTTCATCGCAATCTTCAAAATCTTCATTATCATTTAACTTTTTAAAGTGATTTTCAATGAAATTATTGTTATCATGATTTATGTCTAATTCTATCAATGGTGATAAATTATCATAATTAAAAGGGTATTTTAAATTTTCTAAAAAAGTTTGTTTTTTTATTTTTTTAATATTTTCTTCTGTGACAACCACATGAATATTTGTTTCAAATTTATTATCCAAATTATAATTAATTTCTACTATTCTTCCTTTAATTAATTCACCTAATATGGTATTATTTATAAATTGAATATCTTTCATATTATTATTCTTATTATAAAAATTGTTTTTATTAATAGAATTTATGTTTTCAAGGTTAGCATTAATAAGGTTCATTTTCTCATTGTAGTAGTTTCTTAGTTGCCTTAAAAATTCTTTTGAGTCATTAATTACTCCCCTAACGTTATATGGTAATATTGTAATTTTTATATAATTATTATTTTTATTTATATAATTAATTCTGCAAACTACTTCTGATCCAATAGTTAAATTTTCTTTTTTCTCATTAATAATTAAGTAAAATAATTCCTCTTCTTTTTTCTTCTTATAATTATAGCGATAATCTTTATAGGGATGTAATAATTCATTTTTTACAAATTTTAAATAAGGATATATATAAATTTTCTTTTCATCGTAAATTTTTCTTGAATATTCTTTTATTTCCATATTTTTAATAAACTTTTTTTTATCAATAATATAATTAACAATATCATATGTATTTGTATTTTTTAAAAAGTTATTCTTTTTATCAACTGAGTTTTTTATAAGTTCATGTATTATATCATAACAGTTTAATGGATGTATTCTTGTATTATCTAATGCTTCAACGTATTCATCTCTATTTCCAATTATTCTAATAAAAGAAGAACAATTTCTATATACACATTTTCCAATTAAATTTTTATTAGATGATAAAGTTAGTAAATCTTCACGAGTATTCAAATTTTTATTATGCAATAATTTCATTATTTCCTCTCCTTTTCTTAAACCTAAACCAGATATGTAACTTATCATTTTACCTAAATGTTTTTTTTTTTTTTTTAAAAAATTTATATCAAATCCTGTTTTATTTACAACATCAATAATGATCCTAAGAAATAATGACTCTAATTTATAACTACAAATATATTTCTGTAAATCATGTAAGCATATGTTAAACATATTTCTGTTTTCTTCATCAAATAATGAAATTAAAACACATAATGGATTTTGAATAAAACGACAAAGGGATAAGCAAACCAATGCTTCTCTTGAATATTTATTAGTTAAATCAATACTATATTTTAAGCTATTTGTAACTATACATGGGATATATAAATTTTCAGGTATAATAAGGTATTTATGACTATTTTCGTTATTACTGTTAATATTATTTTTACTGTTATTTCCATTATTATCCTTATTATTACCATGACTATTATTATTCAATAAATCTACTATATATGAATAAATTAAATACGAATGAACATCTCTAATTCCAACAACTATTATATCTGGTTTTATTTTTTTTAAAAGAAACAAGAATATGTTAATATCTTTTGATATTTTTTCTTTTTCTAATGCAGTTTTTTCCTTTTTTACAACATCTAAATATATATTATCTAAATGCTTATATTCAATTATATCTCCATATATATCACATGCCATTATATGCAACCTTATACTAAAGTTAATACTTTCGCACACTATTGATATTACCTCGTAGACATTATGATTTTTTTTAATATTTTTTATTATAGATTGTTGTTTTTTTTCGTCATCATTTTTATTAGAAATGTAACTTTTTTCTGATTTATCAGAGAAGTTATCAGAACTTATATTTCCTTTATAATTATTATATTTTTCTTTTAATTCATCTCCTGACTTATATGTGTTATCATCTGAAGAATGTGAAGAATGAAATAAATTCGATTTATAGGAATCCATATTATAATATTTTTTATCCATTTTTTTTTTTTTTTTTTTTTTTTCCTTTTTTTCTTTTTCTCTTTCATTATCTTTATTGTTTGAATCACTGCTATAAGATTCACTATAATATTTTTTTTTATTCTTTTTATAATTACTATCTTTTCTATTGTTATCATCTTCATCATCGTATTTTGAATAAGATTCCTTACTTTTCCAATCTGAAGAATAATCATTACCATCTGAACTGTTCATATCTCTATTTTTTTTTTTTTTTTTTTTTTGTTTTTCCTCATTACAATTTCTTAACATTTTAATTGGTTTCACGTTCAAAGTTAAATAAAAAGACTGGTGTATATATACCATTAACCAATTTTGAGCACTAGCTAATAATAAGTTTTCAATATTTTTTTTAAATAAAGGTAATAATTCTACACATAAAAAGTTATTTAATATTTTTTTTTGTATATATACGAAAATATTATTATTTTCCATATCATTATAACAATATGCATATGATAATTGCTGTAATATATTGTTTATCCATTCATTATCCAACGTTTCTGCTTTCATTAATTTGTTTTTTTCTTTTTCAAAATAATTTTTAAGATCTCTTTCATTTTTTTTTTTTTTTTTTTTTGATTTTTCCCTCTCATTAAAATCATCATTCTTCCATGGAACATTTTCATGTGGTAATATAGGATGAATTATTAAATTAACCAACCTATTTTCTTTATTTTTGAGAATTTCTAAATAAATATGTTTATATTTATGTAAATTGTAATAATTCTCTAACTCCTTTTTTTTAATATCTATATTAATATCACTTTCATCTAATTGTGTATTAAAAAAATCTACATTATAATTGTGTATGTAACATGGGTCATGTGTCATCTCAAATATATCTGTTTTATTGTTTTCATTTGAATCTGTATTATTTTTAATCAAATCATTACTGTGACATTTATCATTTGTATCTTTAACAAAATGATTTGTATCTGAATAATAGAGTAAATGGTGTATAGGAAACCTATATAGTCTATATGAGAAATAATCAGTGTTACTAACATCTATTTGTGCTTCCCCTTGATTTGTGCTTACAGTAGTTAATGAAGCATATTTCAAAAAAAAAAATCTCAATATATATTTTATACATGGATGACAAGCTAATAACTTGGAATAATAGCAAATTAAAGTTTTAAAAATTTCTTTGTTATTTAATATATCTCTTGAAAAAAAGGACTTACACCACTCCTCAATTTGGTTTTGTATATTTAAATCATTAACATATATTTCAGGTACATTAGTTACAATATTTTTTATTTTAGAACAATTATATTTAAACACTGTTAAATTTTCTCTTTCATTTTTTTCCTGCACACTAATATCATTATTGTCTGTTTCTTTTTGATATTTTTTACTTTCATTAATTTTTTTATCTGAATTATATATTTTCTCATTTTTTATCAAATCATACATATACGATATGTTTTCATAAAATTCTTCCGTTGTCAGTAAGTAATCATCCCATATATTGAAATTATTTTTTTTAACATATTCTAGAAATAGTAAACCTGGGATACTTTTCTCATTATATTTTTTACTTTCAATTTTTTTGGTTTGTTTGTTTTCTGATTCTTCCTCTTTTTTTTTATCTTCTAACATATCTTCACCAAATAAATCATCCTTTAAATATATATCATTATTATTTGCATACGAAATCTCATCATTTAGCACATTATCGTCATATACATTATTACATTCATCTTTTGTTAAATCATTTTTTATACTCAAAATGGAATTATCATTTACATTTTCAAATAAATTATCATTTTCCTCATTTACTCCCATATCATTTTTCTTTTCCATTATAATTTCCTTTTTAGTAATATCTTCATATTCATTATCATTACATTCTTTTTTATTCAAGTAACTATTTTTACTTTCTACCTTGTCAATATCTAAATCATCATTGTAATTATTATTTTTCACATTCTCTTCGGAGTAATTATTTTCTGTATTTATATTGAGTATATTTTTTGTGTTTTGTTCATCAGTATTCCCCAAAATAGAATCAAATTGTTCAAACCCTTCTTTTTTGTCATTATATTTATTACTTGGATCAAAATATTGATCATAGTTTATTTCTTTTATATTTTCATTTTTATCAGTAAAACAGTTATTAATTTCATTAACATTATTTATGTCATTTTCTTTATCTATACTTTTCATAATACTATCATTTTTATACATTTCTTCATTATTTTCAATTGTCAAAATATTACTTTTCACTAATTTATTATTTCCATTAATTAAATTATATTTCATGTAATAATAGTAAATATTAACATCATCATAATATATTTCATTATATTTATTAAGAATATCAAAAACACTAGAATGAATGTTATAATTATTACCTAACTTTTTTAATTTACTTTTTAACTTTTTTATCTTTATAAACGTTTTGTACCATAAATTATCTAATTCATAAATATCCCATAAAATGTTTATATTAAATGGAGGAAAAATAAGGTAGGATTTATGAAAAAAAATAAAAGGTATTTCATTTTTATATTTTATTATCATATTTAAAGTTAGTATGCATTTTTTTATAAGAAACTTTTCTGATAAAAATTCATTTATATTAATATCATAGGTATTTTCGTAAGTTTCTTCAATCATTTTTTCAAAATTTTTATAAGTAAAATAGTTTGGATATTTTTCCTTCAATTTAAATAATATCCATTTTGATTCAATAAACAACATTTTTTTTGTTAATTTGATTTTTCTTTTTTTATATGCAAAATATCGTTCTGGCATATCTGAATATCTTATTAGATCATCTTTTTTTGTTAGTAACTGAGTTACCGTTTCATCTGGTTCCGCAAATTTCTTCCATTTACTATCTATCTTATCTAAACTTATTTTTTTCTTTTTTTTTTTTTTCTTAATTATTTTGGATTTTTCTTTTTTAACAATACTATCTTCATCATCAAATAAGTTAGAACCCTTTGTTTTATCTGCACCTTCATCTTCTATACTTAACATTTTTTTTTTTTTTTTTTTATCATATTTTTCTTCGCTACCATTTTCATCCTCATATAAATCATCTTCATAATCTTCCATTTCATCATATTCATCTTCATAAACATCTTTATATTCTTCTTCATATTCCTTATCATCTTCTTCACTTTCCTCTTCTTCTTCACTTTCTTCTTCTTCTTCATCTTCTTCCTCATCTTCTTCCTCATCTTCTTCATCTTCTTCCTCATCTTCTTCATCTTCATCTTCAACTTCATATTCATATCCTTCATTTTCTATTTCATTTTTATCATATTCATAATCCTCATCTTCACTTTTTTTCTTTTCCATGTTTGCATTAATATTATCAAAGAAACTAACTAATTTTTTTTTTTTTTTTTTTTTAATTTTATTTGAATCCTCGTCATCTAGTATAATATCCTTTGATAATTGATCTTCTTCGTAATCTTCTTCATCTTCATCATTTTCGTAATCATATTTTTTTTTTTTTTTTGTTGGAGAAACATTAATAATATCTAAAACAGTATTTACGTCCCCAAAAGTTTGGCTAATTATTTCATGTATATATGAATCTGCTTTGTAAATGTTATCGGAAGTTATGTGATAACTTTCTTCACCATTTTCATTTTCCCTTGTATCTGATAAATTATCATCATAGTTAAATAAATTACTTTTTAATTCACCTTTTTGTTTTTTTAATGGAACTTCACTGTCATCAATAAAATAATCTTTGTCTTTTAATACATCAATTTTACTTTCATTCTCATTTTTATGATATTCGTTATCAAAATCATCATCATCACTATCTTTTATTTTTTTTAATCTTCTGTGTTTAGTGTCTTTTTCATTTCTAATAACTTGTATTCCTGTATTTTCTGCGATTAATTCTAAATCCTCTTCATCTAAACTTTTATTTTCAAAGTAGTCATATTTTTTCTTCTTTTTTTTTTTCTTTTTTTTTTCTTTTTTTCCTTCATCATCCTCTTCCTCTTCTTCCTCCTCTTCATCTTCTTCATCATCATCTTCTTCTTCTTCTTCCTCTTCTTCTTCTTCTTCGCTGTCAACAATAAACCCTTTCATTTCATCATCATTTTCATCTTCATCCTCATCCTCGTCTTCTTCATCTTCATCCTCTTCATCTTCTTTTTCTTCTTCTTCTTCTTCATCTTCCTCTTCTTCTTCTTCTTCTTCTTCATTTTCTTCATTTTCTTCATTTTCATCATCTTCTTCTTCTTCTTCTTCATTTTCATTTTCTTCCTTCTCTTTTTTGTCTTCTTCATCTTCTTCCTTCTCTTCATTTTTATTTTTTTCATCAATACTTCTCTTAATGTTTTTTTGAATTTCCCTATTGTCTTTTTCAATAACTTTGTTACTTTCTTCAATATTTTCAAAATTCTCCTTCTCATTTGAATTTATATTCAATAATTTCATTTTATAATCATTTTTTAAATTATCATTTTTATTTGGTTCTCTTATCACATTATTGTTATCAACATTACCTATTTTTGATTCACTATAATCTTTCTCTTCATTCTCTTTTTTTTCCATCTCATCATCATCGCTGTAATCTTCATCTATAATTTTTTTACTTTTTTTATTAAACTTATAATTATCTGAAATACTTTGGTCAATTATCTTATTTTTAGAAAATACTTCTAAATTTTCTTGGCTATATATATTTGTTGCTTTATCATTTTCTTCCTCACCATTTCCTTTGAATTTTTTTTTTAATCTTTTAAAATTTTTGTTTAAATTTTCATTTTTTCTTTTTAAATTAATCGAATCTTCATTTTTAAGGTTTTCGTCAATATATTTTTCATTACTGTTTTTTTCTTGTTCTGGGATATCCATTTTTTTTCATTACTTTTTTCTAGTAACTTGAATAAATTATTAATTTTTTATTTTTCATATTAATTTAATAATATTAATGTATAATTATATATAAAAAGAAATTTTAATTAATTCATTTAAATTTTTTTTTATTATTATTTTACTATATTATATTAAATGGCACTCTTTGAAGAAATTCATTCAATAAATTGAAAAAAAAAAATTTTTGTTGAATTAAGAATAATGCATTTCATTAAAAAAAAAAAATATATATTTTTCTTTTTAAATATACATGCTAAAAACAAAAAAAAAAAAAAAAAAATTTTGTAAGGTATTTTTTTTGAAATGGAAAAAGGAAAATGCATTCAATAACTTAAACAATTTTTTAAGTGATGAAAAGGAGGAACATTTCAATTATGTGTTTAAGTAAAAATTTATTCTTTTTCATCACCTTAATTATAAAAAAGTATTAAATATAAATAAGATATTTTAATAAGTAAAAAAGTATTTAGAAAAAAAGTAAAATTCTTCGTTTTTATAATTTTACTTGAATAAAATGAAGAAAATTTTTTTAGAATAAATGTTATTCTGGTGAATATTAAATCATTAAAAGATAAACAAAAAATAAGAACGTCAAGATCTTGAAGTTTTTTTTTTATCCATTTCATTAAAAAAATTATATAATTAATTTAATAATTTTATGGTTTACTTAAAAGAAATATTTATAAAAATGCCGATTCAGGTAATAATCTTAACACGTTACATTTAATGATATTCATAAAACATTTTTCTTTATATTTTTTCTGTATTTTTTTTTTTTTTAGTTGATCATGAATTCTACATTAGAAATTAATTTATTTATTTTATTATTATTTTTTATTATTATAATATTTCAATGAAAAAGTTTACATTTCTTTTTTATTTTTTGTTATATTTGTTAACTTAATCCTTACAATATATTTTCTTTGTAATAAATGTAAAAATTATGATAATATATGTATTTTTTTTTATGCACTATATATAAATAGCTATATTTATAATATATTAATATAAAAAAAAAAAAAAAAAAAAAAAAAATGAAGAATTATAAAAACAGTTGGAAAGAAAGGCAAGATCGCTTAGAAAATATAATTAAAAAAGAATACTTTTTTAAACAAAATGTAAAAAGAGAATATGAAGAAAATATAACAGGTGGATTTATAGCAAATAATAGATATAATTTACAGGAAAGTTATGAATGTTCAAAATGTGAATATATTGTATTAATAATAACAGAATATATAAAAAAAGAATGTATTCTGGATAAATATGTGTTAGCATATAAAAAGTTGTATGATAATATAGAACATTATTTTAACAAAATTTCGAAGAAATCAGATATTGATTATATAATTGATAACTATTTTTTAAAGAAAAGTAAAATATTAAATCAAAAAGAAAAACATAAAGATGATGCAGGGAGAAATTATATAGAAATGGAGACATATACTATATCTATTATTCTAAAAATAAAAAAATATATTTTGAATACATTTCCTATGCTAAAAAATGTTATAAAAGACCTAAAATTTCATGATAGCAATTTTTATATTAGCAATAGAATTGGAATAATAGAAAATTATAAAAAAAAAATTTTCGATTATACTTGTGAAAAAAAGAAGGAAGAAATGAGATGTTTTAATAAGGATACTCAGATGAAATATACAAATTTTTATATGAACCTTAATGCACCTTATGAAAACAATATGCGAAATGAAAATTATGACAATGATTTCACTAGTAATAATTACAGTTTCAATTCTGGTGCTTCTAATGGAAATAATTGCAACATTAGTAAATATGAAAATAATTACTATAATAAATATAATGATAAAATTTCATTCTTAAAAGTAGATAATGCATATACAAATGAGTACTATATAAAACCAAATGAAAATATAAATGATAATAAACGTAAAGAATTTAATTGTAATATATACAATAGTGAGGATAGAAATAGAGAGGATAATAATATAGATTTAAAGAATCTTAGCGATTCTAATAGTCACACTTTATCTTTGAAAAAATTTTATGAAATAAAAATAACAACAAATAAAAATTTGGTTAGTTTAAAGAGCATTCTTCTTTTGATTGAAGTTATTTTTTTGTTACATTCATATTTTATTAAATGCGAGGTAGAAAATAAGAAAAATGAAAAAATTAATTTATTTCAACTACATGAATATAGAGAAAACATAATTTGCGATGAAATCAATTATACATTGTTTTATAATATAATTTTAGGAAAATTAAAGAAAAAAAAAAAAGATGAAAAGGAAACTAATTTTCACAAGGAAAAAAACAAAAAAATAAATCAAAACGAAAAATATAACAATAATTATGATGAACAAAATAGAAATATTTTACATAGTAATTTGTACACATTTAGCAAGGAAATATGTTTAAATAACAAAAATAACAATTTTAATTCGTACAACGAAGATAGTTATTCGTCTTATGAAGAAAATAATTATTCATGTAACAATAAAAATATATATTTATTAAATGAAAAAGATAATTATTTATGTAATAATGAAGGTAATTATTCATCCATTAGAGAAAATAACGATGCATTCATTAATAAGAACTACTTAAATGAAGATAGTAATAATCATTCACCAGATGTAAATTTTTCTGAAGAGGAGGAAAAAATTAATAATTTGAGCGAAAAACAAATAAATAAAATAAATGAATATATAAATTACTTATTTACAAATATTATAGAAGAATGTGATATTTGTGTTAATATTGAATTTTTGTATACATTGCATATTTTTCAATTCAATTTTTTGTTTAACATTTTTAAAAACCTATTATTAAAAACGAATATTGAAGATGATATAATTATAATGTTAACTTATTGTGCATATAATATTCAAAATAAAGAAATAATTGACTATTGTTTTTGGAAACTAATAGGTATATTTGAAAAAGAAACAATACCTAATAGTTGGATAAAATTAGATAAAATAAATAATCAGTTAAAAAAATATAAAGAAATTAGTTATAATAAAAAAGAAACAGATAAAAAAAAAAATTATTCTAATAGCATATTTTATGAAACATTAAGTATTACTGAAGGGGATGAAATTAAAAATAATTTAAGTGAAATAGATATCAGTTGTGGAAATATTTATTTTAAGAAAAATTTAATTGATAAAAGTATATTTAAGAGCTTTATAGAAAGAACGAAAAAAGAATTCTTTAATTATAATGATATACCTAAAGGCTATGTTATTAATGAATTACAAAGATTGCGAAATTTTAATGATCATTATTCATGCTGTTATATATTAAAGAATAATAAAAAGCAAAAAATATTAATGGGTTTTAAAAAGAGAGGAGAAAATAAAGTATATATATATAAGTATGATAAAAAAATTAAAAAAAAATATAAAACATTAAAAACATTTTTTAATATATCAGGTTTTTTAGGTGTATTAATATGTAATTTTACTGGTATGGAAATTAAAATATATGATAACGGAATATCAGAAAAATTCTCTAATTTTTTTCCAAATTTTGAGAGAAATAATGTAATAACAATAACTTTTGAATCAAATATAATAAGTGAATTACCTAGACATTTTATATGTAATATATATAAAGAAAACAAAAATATAAAATTTATTTATGAAAATAAATGTCCTATATGGAATGAAGAAAAAGAAATTTACGAGCTACCTTTTTATGGTAGGGTTAAATTAGCTAGTGCAAAAAATTTACAATTAATTTTAAAAAAATGTGTTATACGTGAACCGAAAAAAAGAATATTTTTAAATAAAAGTATAAATGATGTTATTGAATATATGACTAACAAAAATAATCAAAAAAATTATGAAAATGATGATTCAGAAGAATATGATGATAGTGTTGTATATAAGAAGAATTACCAAATACTTCAAAATAAAGAAGCAAATAGAAATGAAAAAAAAAGTGGTAAAAAATTTTCTTTTGATATTATAAAAAATACTTTAAAGGAAAAGGAAGAAAAAATTGAGATTATAAATAAAGACGAAGAAGAAATATTTTTAATATTTGGAAAAAATTCTAAAGATTATTTTACTTTAGATTTTCGTCATCCCTTATCAACTTTTGAAGCATTTGCAATAGCTATATCATCTTTACTAAAAAAAAAAGCAGTATCTTAATTTTTTTTTTTTGTTTTTTTTTAGCAGTATTTTTTGTATTGTTTTATTTTTTTACTATTCAAAGATATTATATATGTATATATATATCTTGTATTATACTATTAATTAACTTAATAATTTCATAACTAAACATTTCACTACTATTTTTAACAAAAATTATGTATATATATACATATATATATATGTATATTTTTTTTTTTTTTTAATTACAATATTTTTTATGTGTTTTATTATAAAATTAAATAGTCATTGACATATAAAATTGAAATATACATTGTAAACATTCAATGATAAAATAGTTAAGTTGCTTAAAAAATAAAAATTACTTAAATTAACAAATATATAATCATTAAGAGAAAAATAACCTATTTTTTTCTTTTAATTTATATTTGAAAAGATGAAAAATAAATCCTATATATATATATATATATATATATATATATATAAATGTTACATATGAATATATTTTTTAAAAGTGCATATGAGTTGCTTTAATTGTGTTAATTTAAAAAAAAAAGGAAATTTCACTGAACAATAGTTTTATATTAACTAGTTTTAAAAAAAAAAAAAAAAAAAGAAAAGAAAAAATTAATTTTTACTTTTTTCTTGTACAAATGCCCAGTCTACATGAATTTCCTGATTTAACAGAATTGAACCGTCCATTTCTGAAACATTAAAAAAAAAAAAAGATAATGAATATGAATAAAATGAAAACTAGTTAAAATTTACATTAAATTAATATAATAAAAATAAATGATAAAAAAAAAAAAAAAAATTGTTCTATATACTGAAAATAAAATTGAAAAAAATATACAATAATAAATATCATAAATGAATTTGATTTTTTTTTATTTTTATAAATAGTATTGTAAAATAAATATGTGTAATTTATATGTAGAAAAAAAAAAAAGAATTATAAAGATATTTACCATCAATTGCCCTTTTAGCATCAACAAAATTTTCGTATTCAAGAAATGCATATCCCTTTAAAAAACCTGTTCGTCTATCTAAATTTAAATGTAAGTTTTTTATCTGCCCAAATTTTTCAAAAACTTCTCTTATATAATCATCTCTTGCTTCACCGTGAATATTCGTTATTATGATTATCCATCCTTCAATGGCTATTAAAAAGTGTGTATTTTTATATGTAAGTATTAAATTCTTAATGTGATCTAATTTTAATTATTAAACTTTATATAATTTTCTATATAAATTAATATATTTGGTTTCTTACATTTTGCAGGTATTTCATCTTTTTTAAAAACATTACTTAAATTATCTTCCATTCTTTATAATACTTTATGTATTTTTTTTTTTCATATTAATAATATTGAAGTTCAAAAAAAAAAAAAAAAAAAAAAAAAAAAAAAAAAAAAAAAAAAAAAAAAAAAAAAAAAAAAAAAAA
>NW_021628251.1:153972-206169 GCF_900005855.1 Plasmodium gallinaceum | reverse complement strand
AAAAAAAAAAAAAAAAAAAAAAAAGTAAGTCAGGAAATAAATGTAAAAAATAAAAAAAACAGTAGAATTTGGTTTATATAGTTTATACTAACATAATTCATAATATGTAAATTTTATATATAAAAAAAAAAAAAAAAATTTTAATATTAAAAAAAAAAAAAATAAATAAAATTTTTACGAATTAAGATATTTTATATTTGTAATTAATACTTCAAAAAAGAAAAAATAAATATACATACTATTATTATTATGTTTTATATATCCATGAAATACTTTGCAATTTTTTTTATAATTTTTTTTTTTTCGACTGTATTAACTATATTATATAAGAGATCATTAAAAATACAAAGAAAATTTGTTAAAAATAATTGCATTATTTACTTATGCTTAACTATTAAATATTTTACAATTAAAGAAATAGTTATAGATATAGAATATAAAAAGAAAATATTAATAAACTTGAAAGATGTAAAAATAAAATTTTCAAAATGGTGTTTTCAATTAAAAATTTTTAAATTATTTGTAAATTGCTCATATGATGAAACAAAAAAAACAATTTTGAAGGAAAAAGATACAAGTTGCAATTACCTTCTAAATTTTTTTTTATTTTTATTAAATGTAATAGAAATATATATTGAAGAGTTTGATTTTTCTATTAAGAAAATTGTTCCTATAAACGATGAAAAAATTTGTCAAAGAGAAATAAATGAAATTTCATTTAAGTCTACTAAAGATTATAATAATAAAAAGAATTTCAATCATATATCAGATGTAAGGAGCACAAAATATTCTGATATGTTTTTTACTTTTTTATTCCAGATAAAATTAAGCAATGTATTCGTAAATTTTCGTAGAAAAAATTTCTCATTATTATTAGATTTAAGTAAATTTTCATTTTTTTGTAATAATTGCATAGTTCTTGATATTTCATCCAGCAATTTGTATATATTTTATAATTATTTTATGAAAACTATAAATGTTAAAATTCATTTTATTCTCAAAACATATGTTTATTTAAATAAATTATTTGAATTATGTTTTTTATTAACAAAAAGCAAATTTTATTTAAAAAAAAGTAAATCAAATAAGTTGATATGTGTTAATTTCAAAGAGTTATTTCATAATATAAACATATATGTTCAAATATGGAAAATTTATATAAAAGAAGAGAAACTAAGGTATTTTTTGTGCTTTTTCTTAGAAGAAATATCAATAGAAAAAAATAAAGTATCATCATTAGCTTTTACAAAAATAAAAAATTCATATTTACTATCAATAGAAAATAAAGAATATTTTATTTCAAATATATGTGATGCTCTTATTTTCCTAAAAATAAAAAGTTTTGATGAGAAAAAAAAAAGTAGAGAAATTAATTATAAAAAAAATAACATACATTCATATCAAAAAGAAAACAACAGTAGCATAGTTATTAGGAGAAATAGATTTAGAAATATAAAAGATAAATTAAAAGGTAATTCTAATAATAAAAATATTAAAAGACATAATGATTACCTAATTTATGACGATTTAAGGAACATCAAATTGGAGAATAAAAAAAAGGGTTTAATCGATGAAAGAAAGAAATTAACTAATAAAAAAAATAAAAAAATTGAAAATGATGAAGATAATATGAAAAAATTAAGATTTAAATTATATATTAATTTTGATAAAGTATATTTAAATGTGTATTCCATATATCCTTTAATTTTTTTAAAATATATGAAAAAGTTAGTTGATATTTTTAATGTAAAAAAAAATAAAAAAGAGAATTTTTATTTATATTTATTAGATAATATTCATTTAAAAGATAACCCTTTTGGAGAAATAGAGAATTTTAATAAAATAATATATTCATGTAATTATAATATCAATAGTTATTATAAAAGAAAAATATTTAAAATGGATTTAAATGATAATAAAGAAATTGAAGAATATGAAAATATAAGAAATCTAATAAGGAAAAGAAAGCTTATATGTAGGTTATTTATAAGCAAAATTTTTTGTAAATTTTATTACAAAGAAAATAATGATATAAAATTTTATAATTTTTTAAATAAAAAATATGTAAAATCTTTTGAATTAGTTTCAAGTTCTTTAAATATCTATTCAAAAAAAAATCTTCTCCTTTTTTTTTTGCAAAATATTAAAGTATTATATTTTAGTCAAAGACCATTTATTCACGTTAATCATTTAAAAATAACAAAATTATTTAAAGATTTTTTTTTTGAAATTGATAATATGTTTTTTTACTTTTCTCCAACTGCATTATTAACTATTAGAGTAGTTAAATATATATTAGAATTTCTAGATTACATTAACAATTCTAATCTGCTTCAAGTAAATAATTAAATATTTAAGGAAGAAAATATATCATAAAAAAATATAAAAAAAAAGATTGATAAAAAAAATATAAAAAAAATAGATTGATAATAAAAATATAAAAAAAAAGATTCATAATAAAAACATTTTTTATGTTTTATATTTAAAAATATAAAACATAGAAATCTAATTTTTTTGATCTTTTATTTCAATTTTTAATTTGTATAATTTTCTTTATAGAGATATTTTGGCAAAAATAAACATAATGAAAGAAATTTTTTTTTGACTTTTTCTGCCATAAAGGCAGAAACGAATAAATTGAAAGTAATCTATTCATATATATTTTAATTTATTACTAATAATATATATATATATATATATAAATATATATTTTTAAATACTATTTAGGTTTTTTCAAATAATATCAAAATAATAATATTAAAAAAATACATGAATTTTGTTCTAAAGAATAATATAATTTTTAGTAAAAATTTAAAAATATCATGTTATTATATAGATATTTCAGATATTAAAAAAGACAGTAATTATATTTTTATATTATTACAAAATTTAAGTTGCTATTTATGTTTTGATAAGTACTTTGTAGAATTTTTTGTTGATATAGATAAAATAATAAACTTCTTTAAATTTATAATACATAAATGTAAAATAAAATTTCATAAAGACAATGAGTTATCTTCTAAATGTAACAAAAAAGATTTTCACAGAACAAGGTTAACAAAAAAAAAAAAAGAAAAAAAAAAATATATATAAAATTTTAAAATGAAATGTTAACTAGTTATTTTTATATCACCTAATATTATATTATGATTTTTTTTTTTTTTAATTATTATTATTTTTTTTTTATTTATTAGCAGAAATAAAAGATTTAATTTAAAATTTTCAAATATTGAAGTTGTAGAAATAATAAAAGCTCTTAAAAAAAAAAACGAAAAAAAAAAATATATAAGTGATGTTAATATATATAAAAATAAAATTTATAAAAATTACAAAATAGTAAGTGATGAAGAAATTATAAATGAGCACTTAAAATTTTCCATTTTAAAACATTGCATATATTGTAACAGTATGAAAACAGAAATTAAGAAACATGAAAAAAATTGTGAAAATAATGATAATTATAAAAGTAAGTATGAATTAAATTACTTATTATTATATAAGAAAATATACTTAGATAAAAATGAATACACTTCATTATGTAGAAAAAAAAATAATTTGAATAGCACATCGTCATTATTTGAAACAAATAATTTTTTAAAATATAAGAAAAAATATAAAGATAAGCATAATATTTTTACAAAAAATACATTTACATTTAGTGAATGTGATTTATTAACATATAGAAAAGAAAAGAAAATTTACCAGAAAAAAAAAGATTCCAAAAATTATGTAGACTATTTAGAATTAGAAGATAATAAGATAAAAAGTGATACAAAATATAATTATAGAAATAAAACAATTAATAAAAATATACCTATTAAAAATTATCAGATAAAAAATAAATATTTAAATAATTTATCTTTACAGTATAAATATGGAAATAATAATTGTTACTTTAACGAAACAAGAATAATTAATAAAATATATTACATGAATAATAACTTAATTCATACAGAATGTATGAACAATATAAGTACAATATATAACAGTAACAAAGAAAATCATAGTTTCTTAAAGAAAATAACAAAAACAATGTATTTAAATAAAAAAAATAAAAAGAAAAAAAAAATCGCATTTATAAAGTTATTATTAGTATTAGAGAGAATAGAAATATCCCATGAAAAAGATTTAAATATTATAATAAGAAATTACTTTTTTTTTTTTTTTAAAAAGTTTATAGAATTTAAATTAACCAACTTATTATTTTTATTTGAATATATAAAAAGAAAAAATGATTATTCTTTTTTTCTTCTAAATTATTTGATAATACACTTTTACAAATATATTATATTCTGTTTATTTAATGAAAGTTTAAATGTTATTATAAAAAAAAAAATGCAGAAAAAAATTTCAAATATTAAATTATCTTTAAATAAAACGAAGATTATTCTAACTAATCAAGACAATCAAAATGTTGCTCGATATATATATGACAAATTACAATATTATAAGAAATATGGGAATAAAATAATTAAAACAAACAATAATATGATAAGTGAACACAAAAAAATTCTTCATAGCATATTTTATGTTTTATGTAAAAATTTTAAAATTCGAATTGAAAACACTTTTTTAGAAACTCATTTTTTTTTCGAATATATATGTGCCTTTACGTTATCTTATAAAAGTTTTTTTATTTCTTTACATAAGAAAAAAGATATATCTGTTAATTCATTAATTCATCATTTTTTATTGTCTTATGGATTTTTTACGAATATGAATGACAATTTAAATTTAGACCTAATATATAAAGAAAATATGTATATTTTTAAAAAGATTTTTAAAAAATTAAAAATTAAAGATAATATTAATAGTATAATTCAATGTAAAAAAAACAAATTAAATGAATTACTATATATAAATTTAATAAATATTAAAATTATTACGCTATTGAAATCCTTTATAAATGTAGAAGTTGATAATTTAAATAATAATTCACATAAAAATTCTAAATATATTATTTTTTATAAAAATGAGTATAATAAAAAAATAGAAAGAAAAATAAGTGGAGAGCAGAAAGAAGAAGAGGTGGGAAAAGAAAAGGAAATAAAATATAACGAAAGAACAATATTTATAAATGCATATGTAGTAGGTAGTGCAAAAAATGAATCCTTAATTAATTGCAATATTTTACCTTATCAAATTTTGTTTTTTTTTAATTTAATTAAAAATTTGAATTCCTTCCTTAATGAACTATATTTTAAATTAGAAAATTTACTTTATAATACCAATTATAATGAAAGAGACAATATTTTAAATAAAAACTTTGATAATATAATAATTAAAAAAAATGAGCTAAAAATTAAAAATAATAATAAGTTAAATATTAAATTTAAGTTAAATATAACAAATCTTCATTTAAAATTTTATATTCTTAGATTATATTTGAAAAATATTTTAGTAAACAATTATGAAATAAATAAAATTAATGAAGAAAAAAGAAGTAATAGTTATGATCATATAATTTATTTTATGTTTTTTGAAAATTTCCTACTATCTTTTGAACACGTTATAACTAATATTAATAAAATAAAAGAAAATTTTATTTTTGCAAACGACATTAGGAATTTTCTACCTTCAGTAATTAAAATTTTACAAATATAAAATACATACTAGTAAATTCATAGATATTCTTATATTTATGTTTTATATATTTCTTTTTTTTTTTTTTTTTTATTTCTTTTTAGATTTTTTTGAATATATATAAACATATTTTACCAGAATATTGCATGGTTGAAGAAAATGTTTTTAAAATTTTGCATATATATAATATAGACATTTTAATAAAAAAGGAAAAAAAAAAATTTTTCTCATTTAATAATGTAAAAATGTATATTAATGACAAAATAATAGAAATATTAAAAATTTTTTTTAGTAAAATTAATAATACTTTTATTTTTAATGAACATAATTTAAAGTATGTTAGACATAACTACACCCACAGTAATATAGTAAAACAGTCTGTATTTTATATAAACAATTTTGAAATAAATATTTATAAAATAGTTGAAATTAAAAATAGAAAAAAGAAAAGCTTTAATAAAAAAAAAAAAAAAAAATTCTTTCTGGAAGACATTTTTATAAATGAAAAAAATGAGAAAAAAAAAATAGAGGAAATTAATTATATACGTATAGGTAATAATGAGGAAAACAAAAATAAAATTTCTAACTATATATTTGAAAAAAAAATGCAGTTTTTAAAAAAGAAGATTAAAAAAAAAAAAGAAAAAATAGAATCTGTTGAAAATAATGAAAAACCTTTATCCAATGGAAAAAATAATATTTTCTTATATATGAAAATTCTAAAGAATTTAAAAAGTGAAACCTGTAATCCGTTTTATTGCTATAATAAATTTTTTTATCATCCATTTTATTTTTTGTTTTATCAAAGAGCATATAATTGTTCATACGCAGAAAAGTATTATAACGCTTGTAAAAATATATCACTAACTTTCGATAGTTGTGAAGATCAACTTTTACTTTTTTTTTATAAAATTATTATTAAAAATAATAATGATATAGGAGAAAAAAAAATTTCTATATTTTTTAAAAATATCTCATCGTATTATATAAGTTCAATTCATATATTTAATATAAATAAATATAATAAAGAAGAAAAAAGCGTTACAAGGGATAAATTTTCCTTCATAATAAGAAGAAATAAAAATAGTTTGAGAGAAAGTGAATATAGTAACGAATTACTACTTCAAAATTTGTATGAAAAACAAAAACATAAACAAAAAAAAGAAAAAAAGAAAAAAAAAAACAAAAAAAAAAGGAAACATAAAAATTCGGAAGATAGTACAGGTAAAAAAATAAAACAATTTTACGGTAAAAATTTTGAAGAAGATTTTAATAAAAGTTCATATTCAAAATTAGACGAGAAAAAATACTATAGCAATGAATATTATTATAAAAATAATGAATGTGAGATAGTAGAAAGTAATGAAATTCATAATGAGTTTGTAAATAGCAATAATAGATCTCGTTTAGGCATAAACAAATCATTCGATGAAATAAACGAAATAAAAAAAAAAATGAAATTGTTTTTTTGTTTGCCTAATAAATATGATATATTATCTCCCTTTTTATACACAAAAGGGTTTAACATTGTTATAAAAAATGATAATAAATGTTTGTCCAATTTAAATAAAAATATAACAAATATATTTTTATACTTTGATTTTACAATTATATTATTTAATAAAAAGGTGTTAGATTATTTCTATTATTTAAGTAAAAAAATCATACATTTCTCCTTAAAAAAAAGTGAACAAATAGAAAAAACTAATTGCAAAAATGTTAATAAAAATGTTACATTATCTTCAGTACATAATTATATTTACTCTATTTTTGTTCAAAATAATTTTAATAGTAACATAAATATTAATGAATTTAAGAATTTTTATTATTTTCACTTTGTAATGGATAAAATTATTATTGAATTTATAAAAAGAGATTACACAAATTATATTATATCTTTATATCACATGTATTTTTTATTAAAAAAAAAAAGTAAGTATATCCTTGAATTAAATATAAATGATTTCTCACTAGAAAAAATTAAAAATTTGAAACATTCATTAATAATCTCTAGTGACAAAAATGATGATAGTATAATACCTAATTGGATTTTAAGTTTTTATGAAAAATTAGATATCAAAAAAACTTCTAACTTCTCATTTAATCAAGAAAATGATATGAATTTGTGTAAAAATTTTCTATCATTAAAATTAAAATTTTTTAAAATTTTTTTTTCTCAAAATTGGAATGTAAAAATTTCTAAAAAGAATAATTTTAAAAATTAAAATAACAAATTTATATAATATTTTTCTTTTTTTCTTTTCATAGATTATTGAAAAACTAAATTTGAGCATATGTAACATAAATTTGAATATAGACAAATGTACTATGAACGATCTTTGTCTTTTAAAACGTTTTATATTAAGGAAGCAAAAAGAAAAAAAAAAAAGGAAAAAAAAAAAAAAGAAATTTTCTAAATATTTTTATATACATTTTTTAGAAATTTCTTCTATACTAGTAAAAGCAACTATATATGGACTACATGAAATGGTATTATGCATATTTTCTTGAGTTTTTTAATTATTTAAATTCTCTATGTTTTGTCTTTTCTTTTTTTTTTTTTTTTTTTATAATTTTGGTTAATAATTATATAGAAAAATTATTATTTCACAATTTTGTCTTTTTACTTTTAATTCAGAATTTTAAGTTAAATATAAATCAATTCAAAGAAGAAAAAAAATTAACATATTTAAAGAAGCTATTGAAGAAATACAAAAAACATGTTTTGAAATATGTAATTAAAAAAAAAAAAAAAAAAAAAAAAAATTAAAAATATTAAGTATTTTATTTTTTTTTTTTTATGCTTGAATTTAATAGGTAGGAAGTGTTTTAATTACAAGGAAATTTTTAGATTTAATTAAAAAAGCAAAAACAAATTCTCAGAAATTAAAAAACAATATTAAGGAAAAATAATAAAATTTTTATTTTCTTAAATTTTTAAGAAACTTTAAAACATCCTTCTTTATCGATTTCTAAAAAAAAAAAAAAAAGAAAAAAAAAACATATATATAAATACATATATATTACTATTTCTATATTAATATATATATATATATATGTATATCTTTTTTGTTATACTTAATTTCATATATTTTTTTTTTTTTTATTACCATTTCATTATTATTTTTTTTAGTGTCTGTTTGTTTACTCCTTTTTTTTACTTTTAATTTCTTCATATTATCATCTTTTTTTGGTGTAATTTTTTTTTGGTTATTCGCTATTTTATATGAATTATTTTTTTCGTTATTATTCTTTTCTAATGAATTAAATTTTCTCTTATTATTTAGTTCATTTTTATTATTACTATTATTATTTATTTTATTTGAGAATTTTTGTTGTGTTTTTTCGTTTACAAATTTATTCTGAATTACATTAGAAATATTTGTTTTATTTGCCTGCAATTTTAATAATCTTCTTTTTTCTCTTTGTCTTCTTCCTCTACTTGTTTTTTTTTTTTTTTTTTTTATGGTTTTTTTTGTATTTATATTTATATTTTTTTCTTTTAAATGATTTAAGAACTTTTCAGTTTTTAACTTTTTTATATGTAGCATTCTTACATCCTCTATGCAGTAATCCACATAAATAATATTTTTATTTTTTCTAATTGTTTGAAATTTTTTTTTGTAAATTACTTCATTAATTAATTCGTATATATTCTTATTTTGTAAAAAATTAATTAACATTTTTGCATTCTCATGTTTATTAATATCTATAAAGCATATAATATTTTTATTATTCTTTGTTTTTTCAATTTCTATATTTTTATCTTTATTTACATTTTCTTTAACTACTTTCATTTTTTTAATTATTTCATTTGATTTTTTAAATGCTTCTTTTTTTTTTATATTATATTTTTTCATAAGTATAGGTGTAAAATATTTTGTTATAAGTTGACGAAATGTGTTTTGTTCTAACATTGCTGGATAATTTCTAATATATATTCTACATGGATTAATTAAAAAATTTCTATTTTTCAAAAGTTCCTTTTTTTTTTCCATTAGTTTTTTATTTCTTTTAACTATGTTTTCACTTAAATTCTCATTATTTACATTATTGTCATATATTAAATGAATATTATTATCCATTTTATTTTTATCCTTTTTTTTATCCATAGTAAATTTCTTTTTATCTTTTATTAAATCTTTTCTAACAGCTCTTTTAATCATTAAATAATTATTTTTGAAAAATAAAAATTCCGAATTTACATTTTTACAACTATCTTTAAGTAATATTTTTTTCATTTTTTCTTTTTTCTTTCTTTTTTCCATTTTATAAAATTTTTCAATTACGTTTTCCTCTATATCACTTTCTTTTTCTTCTTCTTCAAGTTCTCCAATTTTTCTTAAAAATTGATCTGCATCCTTTTTATATTTTAATTTTACAAATACAGATATTCTTTTATTATTATTTCTACACGTTTTAATATATATATAATTATTGCTTATATTATTTTCTATATAACTTTTAATTTCTTCACTAGTTGTATCTGTAGGAATGTTCGTTATAAATAATGTTTTTCCTTCATCAACATCATTCATATGTCTTCTTGTATTTTTGTCCGAATATTTTATATCCTCTTCGATATCATTTTCATTACCGTTATATTCATTTATGTTATTATGTTCTTCATTTTTCTTATCGTCATCTTCTATTTCATTTTCGTCATCTTCATTTTCCTTATCGTCATCTTCACTTCCCATATCATCATCTTCGTTTTCCTTATTTTCATCTTCTATTTCATTTTCGAAATCTTCTATTTCATTTTCGTCATCTTCACTTTCATTTTCGTTTTCGTCATTTTCATTTTTATTATCTTCATTAAAATGCTTTTCATTGTTCTTCATTTTATCTTCTTTCGTAATTAAATTTTTATTTTCTTTATTATCATCAAAATTATTTAAAAAGTCCAAGTTGTTATTAACTCTTTCAATGCTGATTATATTTCCACATAATTTTGAATTACTTAAAAGTAAGGCTTTCTGGACATTTTTTTTATTTGAAAAGTATACAAATGCACAACCTTGCTTTTTATTGTCTTTTTTTGGAAAAAATATCTTAATATTTTTGTCAATATTTTTAAATAATTTTTTAATATTTTCTATATGGCAAGTTCGACTTAAATTTTTTAAAATAACTTTTTTATCATTTCTTTTTAAAAAACATAATTCGTGATAAAATAAAAAATTATTTTTTAAAACAAACGATTTTTCTTTTAAGTAATTTTCGAAAACATTTTTATTGATAATTTTAAAAAAACAAGAAGCTAATTTTAAAGTTATAAACTCAATTGTATAAACAAAATAGTTATTTATATTTTTATTATTTATTAACTGACTTTTTAATTCTTTTTTTTTTGTTATATTATTATTTTTATTTTCCTTCTTAATATTTATAATTATGTCTTCAAAATTTTTAAGTTTTTTGTCTACCACAATTTCAATACTATTTTCAGAATCTTCATTTTCATTAGAATTTTTCTTTTCATCATTCATTTCATTTTTTACATCATCTAAAAAGCTTAGTATAAATAATTTATTCTTTAAAAAAATACTCTTCAAAAAACTTAATATTTGAATACAGTCCAAATTATAATCAGTGAATATTTGAATAGAATTAGAATACTTTATTTTTTGACGATTATATATAATAGAAACTAACTTTTTATGTTCACATTTTTTTTTTAATGCAAATTCACATTTTATATCACTGTTGTAAACCTTTAAACCATTATATTTCGAAATAAAATCTTCTGCTTCCTTTTCGCTTTTAAAATGACATATTGCGCTTTTTAAATTTTTATTTGAAAAAAAAAAATGCTTATTACATATATTTTCAAATTCTTTTTTTAATAAAGGTAAATCATTTCCTTTTATATTATAAACAAAAACTTTATGTTTATCTACAGCATCGTTGTGTTCTATCATTTTTACGTTTTCCTTTTTGTATAGTTTTCTTAAAAACATAAAAACAAAATAAAAAAAAAATTGTAACTATAAAAGATATAAAATAAAATAAATAATTTGAAAAAATAAAACCATTAAAAGGTATAAATTTTAAATTAACAACTAAAATTTCTTTTGATACTGTATTCACATTTTTAAAGTTTTACAATTCATTGTTTTGTTTTGTTTTCTTTTCTTTTCTTTCCTTTTTTTTTTTTTTTTTTTTTCTTTATATAAAGGATAATGCATTTGTTATAAATAAATAAATGTATTACATTTTTTTATTAAATTTTTTTTTTTAATAACTTATACATTTTTTATTTCAAATAAATGTTAATATAAATATTCACATAAATATTGACTTTTTTTTTCATTTCAATATATATGTAGATGTTTTTTTTTTAAAAGAATTTATACTTTCAATAAACATAATCATAATTTTTTTTTTCCTTGAAAAAATTTATATGAAAATAATTTTCTTTCAGAGAATATATATATTTTTTTATAAATATTTAAAAATTTAATTTTTTTTTTTTTATTTGTTCATCTTTTTAATAAATTAGAATATTATATGAATATTTGTATACAATTTATTTTAATAAAATGATGTTGATTTTTAAATATTTTACCAACAAATATATTTTTCTTTAAAAAGTTACTATATACTATAATAAAAGAAAAAATATCACTAGCGAATTTACTATTACTTTTTTAGGGAATAAAAAAAAAAAAAAAAAAACTTCCATTTATTGGAATAAAAAATTTAATAAAAAATGAATGAGAGAAAGAATAAATTTAACAAAAACATAAAACCAAATGATCAGTTAAAAAAGAAAAGAGAGGTAGAGAATGAAATAATATATAGAAAAAGTAAAAATAATCTTAAATCTAATGAAAATATTAAAATAGGAAAAATTAAAGAAATAAATATTAAAGAAAAAAACAAAAATAATCAGAGAGAGGATTGTGATAAGAGTAGCATTAGGCAGATTGATATTGAACATATTGAAAAAAATAATATAAAAAATAAAAAAGAAGAAAAAGAAATGAACGTAAAAATAGAAAAAATGAAATTAAAGGAACCAAAAAAAAAAAAGGATAAAAATATAAAGGAAAATTTAAATGTCATTAAAATAAAAAATAGAAATAAAATTAATAAAAAGGAAACAGATTATGAAGACACTATAGGAAGTGATTTTTATAATTGTAGTGCAAAAAGCACAAACACAGAAAATAATGTTTTTATAAATGAAGAAATTGATGAAAGTGATGATGAATATAATATAAATACTCTTGGAAACTTCGATTTAAAGCATTATGAAAATTTCGATATCATAGGTTAGTAATAAATAGTTACATAAGTTGCAAAAGAAAAAAAAAAAAAAAAAAATAGAAAATTATAACACCATTATAGTATTTTCTTTTTTCTTTTTAATAAATGTTTGAATATCATATTTGTTTCTTTTCACATTTATTTTAAATTTTATATTTATTTTTTTTTAAATATATACTTTTCATTTTTACTTGTTATTAATTTTGAAAAATTATTTGTTCTATTTCAATTTATTTTTATTTTCTAATATTTCTTTCTTTTTGTTTACATTTAGGTTATGATATAAAAGGGAGAAAGATATACAAAGAGGAAGGAAATGCTATTGATGATTTTATTGAATCAAAAACAGATGATAATGCATGGAGAAAAATAAAAGATAAAAAAAATAACAGAATTGTGCAATTAACAAATACTGATTTAGAGATAATAAAAAGTATTAGAGAAAATAAAGTAGCAAAATACATTGATAATTCTAACTACATTTATGAAAATGAAAAAGAAGAGTATAAAATGTTTCCAACATCTAACTACAATTTGATTAAAGCTAACTATAAAGAATCAAAACATGATAAAAAAAAAATTCTTCAAATAATGAACTATTTATTGAATAAACAAAAATATCCAGAAAGATATTTACCAAAAGAAGAAGATGATATATATGATTTATGGAAAAATAAAATATATGATGAATTTAACAACATCAATGAAATAAATTTACCTAATATATTACCAGGTCATAAATACAGTTACAATCCACCACCAGAATTAATGTATAATTCATCAGAAAAAAGGAATATTTTAAAAAATAATGAAGATGCTTTTATACCACAAAAATTTAAAAATATAAGAAGTATAGAATATTATAAAAAAACATATTTTGATTTATATCAAAGATGTTTGGATATATATTTATGTTCAAGATCATTAAAAAATGTTCTAAATATAAATAAAGAAGATCTATTGCCAAAATTACCATCCACAAATTCATTAAAGCCATTTCCTCAATATCAATTTATTAAATATATTCTGAATGATGATTTAACTAAGGATAAAAATAAATATAATGGTCACATTGACATAAACGAAAGGGATCATATTGTTTACACAATTCAATGCAATACCTTATATGTATTTGATATATTAACATCTTACAATATGGCCACAATTGATTTAAAGTATTATTATAAGAAAGTTATTCCAAAGAATAAAATATCGGACGAATTTCAAGATAATGTTATGATAAAAGTTAATAAAGCTTATTCAATTTTAGCTATTTCTTGTGGAAATATTATATTTTTATTTCATTATGAAAGCTATGTACCACCTATTAGGTCAGGTAATGAAAATGTTGAAGAAATTTATCACACTAATAAAAAGAATAAAAGTACTTGTAATGATAATGATAATCAAAATAAAGAGAAAAATAATACATCTATACCATCATCAAACAGTGGGGATGAAGATGAATCAGATTTATATGATGAAGATTTTGATGAAGAAAATGATGATGATGATGAAACATATATAGACAATAGTAACATGGAAATTGACGAAGATGAAAATGAGATAAATAGTAACACTGAGGAAAATTGTGAATCAAAAAAACAATATATAAATCTAGATAGAAATATTATTTATCATAAAACGAAAGGATTACTTAGTGTATTTCATAATAATTTTAAAAACACTGATGAATATTGTTATTCTACAGATGTTGATATAAAATGGATTAATATTAAATCTAATGATAAGGTATAGTAATAATTACATAATAATATTATTGTAAATAAAATTTTATTAATTTTTTTTTTTTTTCCTTTTTTTAATTATAGAAAATAAAGTACTGCGTTGCTATAAAACATGAAGGCAAAATTAAAGATTTTTCGTGGAATAAAAATGGTATTTAAAAAAACTAAATGACAAATGTGTATAATAATTGTATTCACACAATAAACATATAAAATGTTTTTTTTTTTTTTTTTTTTTTTTTTTTTTTTTTTTTTTTTTAAGGTAATTATTTATCGGTAACGTGCCTAAGAAAAGTTGGTCAATATAATTATTGTTATTTACATCATTTAAAATCAATGAAATCTATAAAACTCATAAAAAAATATAAACAAAAAAGAGGAGATATTATTCAAACAATGTTTTTTCCTAGAAGTCCATACTTTGCAGTTGCTTTTGAAAACAATATAATGTAAGATAAAAGAAGAAAAAAAATTTATTTAATTTACTTTTCATTATATTTATGACATTATTTTTTAATATATTTTTTATGTTTCATATATATATATATATATATATATATATTTTTTTTTATCGTTTATAGAATATATAATTTAAAGCCTAAATCTAAAAAAGATAGAATCATAAAGAAACTAAGAGGAATCCAAAATATAACAAGTATTGATATACATATTAGTGAAGGGTATGTTTTGGCCTCAGATGAAAGGGGAAAAGTTTTTATATTTGATTTAGAATTGTCTTCTAACCCTTATAAAAAATTCCATTTGCAAGATTATCCCTTAAAAAAAGTGGAATTTCATAAAATTTATAATTTGTTTTATTCATTAAGTTCAAATGGAACTGTAAATTTATTTTATTCCAAATTTTTTCAAGACTATATAACAAATCCAATTTTATTACCAATTAAACAATTATCATATGAATCAAAAATATTAGACCTTGTTTGGTCACATAAAAAACCATGGCTGTTTGTTCATACAGATAATAATTTTTCTGCTTTGTATACATAAAATTTTTTTTTTTTATTTGAACTATCTTTAACAAAAATGGACAAAAAATTTACACTTATAAATTTATAAAATGTTATTATTAAAAATGAAAATTCAATATTTATTTAATGATAATTTTTTTTTCTTTTAATGAGAAATGAAAAGAGAATGTTAATATTTATAATAAAACTTATCTGATGCATGCAATAAATTTTTTTTTCTCTTACAAATTTATTTCCACAAATAGACTATTGAAATATATATTTTTTTTTTCCCCAATACTAAAAAATTAAATATATAATTTATCATATGCCTTTAAATTTCTTTAATATTGCAAATAAGTTTTTGATAATCTTAATTTTATTTTATTTTATTTAATTATTTTATTTTATTTTATTTTTTTTTAATATACCAAGTTTATATATGAAATAATAAAAACTTTTTTAATATTTCTTTTACTTTTTTCAATTGAGTTTTTTTTAATATTTGTTTAATGATAGCTTTTAATAGAACTTATATATTTGAAAAAAAAAAAAAAAAATTAAAATTTTATAACATTTCATTTTTTATGATATTGGATTAATATTTTATACATTATCTTCTCTTTTATTGAATGATTCATGAAATTTAAGAACTCAAATTACATACCTTTTATTTTTAATGGGTTTTTAACATAGGTTATTATTTTATAATTTTTCATTCATTTTTTTAAAAATAAATTTACATCTGTGTGCATGGAACTTCAGTATATGTCGCTTCAGAGCATATATTTTTGCAAAGAAGCAAAAAAAATAAAAAATATTAAGAAAATATTTATTTTTAAATGCTTCTTAATAATTTTTATTTATGTTTTAATTTAAATTCATTAAATATTTGAGTTAATATTAGTATGAAGGGAAAAAACATATTTTTATATTTTCTTTAAAAAAAAAAAAAAAAAAAAAAAAAAAAGATACGCAAATTGTTTTAGCTCACACGATTTTTTTTTTTTTTATTTAATTTTTGGAATGGATAAATTCCTTATTTTGGCTTTAAAAATAATTCAATCCTTTAATTAGTTTTAAATAATATACAAAGTTTTATTTACAATTTTATTTTAATTTTTATTTTTATGTAAATATATACCTACATTTATTTTTTAATTAATATAATCAATACAATCAATTTTATTCAATTATTGAGATAAATGAAAACTTAAGAAAAAAAAAAAAAACGTCTTAAGAAAAAATAGATGAACATCTTTTTTTAAATGAAAATTTATTTTAATGATATATTTAAAATGAATTATTTTTAATAATCATTTTCAATTTTTTTGAGTTAATATTTGATTTATGATAAATTTCTTACGAAAATCAATATATGTAAAAAAAAAAAAAAAAAAAAAAAACATATATATATAAATATATATATATATATTGATATATAATAACATTAAAATTCGTAAAATTTTTAATTATATTATAAAATAATAATGAACATCAATAAAACTATAGAAAATGAAAAAAAAGTTAATATTAATAATAATATAAATAAAAGTTATGAGAACGGTACAATAATGGAAAATAGTTTACAAAACATTGAAAAAGAGGAAATATTTAATAATATGAACAATGAATATAATAACAGTGTAAAAGTAGAATATAATTCAAATATTAAAGAATTCATAAACAATGAAATCAAAAAGGAAAACAAAGTAATTTTGAATAAAATTGATGAAAATAAAAATAAAGAGTATGACATAATGTTGAAATATAATAATAATGAAAGTAAAATTGTGGATATAAATGTTAATGATGTATTTAATAAAAGTAAAAATGACTATTTAAATTCAAATAAAAATAATGTAAAGCATAAATTAGATAGTAGTAGTAATAATAACACAAAAGATAATAATGTAAATGACAAGGTGGATAATGAAAAAAAAAATAAAATTGTTCACGAAATAGAAAATAATAAAAATATTAGTAATATAAGTAATCCTAATGAAAGAGATATTGGAAATGCGAATAAAAGTACTATTTTAGAAGAAAACAACGTTAATTGTAATGAACAGAATAAGAGTACAGCTCAAATTAATGATAACAAAAATGAACATTCACCAGAAATTGATAATAATAATTGTGATGATAATTTGGATAATACATTGGATAGTTTTAACAGTTTTTTATTAGAAGATGATGTAAATTTGTCGAGCAGAACATATAGGAATTTTCATATATGTTCTATTTTTATTCATTTATCTTATTTATTAATGGTTTTATTGCTAATGGGTACATTGAGTTATGATTTTAGTAAATCCTCTATTTCAAATAAAGAAAAAACTATGAAATATTTTTGTGCTATATTGTTAGGCTTGTTATTTATACATATTTGCATAAATTTATACATATCTTATAAATTATTTAGACAAGTTGAAATTTCCAAATGTATTAAAGCACTTGAGTCATATATTCATTTTATTTCCATTTTTTTTTTTAGTGCATGTTTATATATATTAATTTTTGCAGGAAAAGCATTTTCTGTGAATAATACCTTTTCTTTTACAGTAATTTTAGCTATTATATATTATTTCTTGCCTTTGTTTTTATATATTGTATTGCATATTGTTTTTTTTGCGGTTATAATAATACTTTTTATTATAAGAAGGAAAAGTCCAACACCAAAAAGGATATTAAAAAAATTAAAAATAATGAAATATTTAGAATATAGAAAATATTGTGCAGAAAAATATGCAAGCGGAGGTAATTATATATATGGTGACAATGAAATAAAGGAAGGAGATAAAAATGAAAATAAAAAAGATCAATTAAAAGAATCTTTAAAGAATGATGATAACGAAGTACAAGATTATAATGAACATGAAAAAAAAAATGATGCTGTTAATAATCATACGGAAGTTTGCACAAACTCAACTACTTCGTGTATTCATAATGATAAAATTAATCAAGAAATAAATACTGATACGGATAAAAATGTTTTACCTCAAAAAAATGATAACATTACAATAAATAAGTTAGAAAATGTCATTTATTATGATAGCAAGTATATAAATGGAGAAAACGCAAATAGTAATGATGTTGCACAAAAAAATAATGAAAATTGTACATCGAGTAATAAAAATATTGCCGTATGTAACCAGAAAGATAGAACAAATAGTAGTAGTAATAATAATAATGTTAATAATGATGATAATAATTTTAAAAATATTAATCATAATAGTAATTATATTGATAATAGTTGTAATAATAATAATAATAATAATAATAATAATAATAACATTAATAGAACATCAAATTATGAAAACGATGAGTCAATTAATAATGTTAAAGGAATATATGGTTATTTAAAGAGATTTTTAAAAAAAAAAAAAAGTATTATTGAGAAGAAAAAAATTGAATATAGTGATGATAATTCTGTTCATATTAATATTGAAAATTCAGATTTTATATGCTCCATTTGTTGCATAGAATATTCTGATGATGATGATATTTGTATATTACCTTGTAATTATCTTCATTATTACCATAAAGAATGTATATTTACTTGGCTAAAAAGAAATAACGATTGTCCTTTATGTAGAAAAAACATAGAAAAATTTTTAAAAAAAAAAAAAAAAAAAGATAAAGAATGAATAAATTAGTTCTGATCTTTTTGAAAAATAGCATATATATAATACTAGTATTTGTTATTATAACTTCAATTTTTAGTTTTATGAATGCAAAATATGAAAATAAATATATAATTATTTTATCTTTTTTTTTTTTTTTTTTTGTCCAATTGTTAAATTTATATAAAAATTTTATTAATAAATCATAATTTTTAAAATTTATAATATATATATATATTTATATTTTTTTTTTAGAGTAAAATTTGTGATATTCTTTATAGCTATTTGTACTTAGTATTACAACCCTTTTTTAATGTGTGTTGTTTTAAAAAAAATAAATAATAAAATAAACTTTTAATGACATAGAAAAAAATTAAATAATTGTTATTTTTTAGTAGTATATATATTTATGTACATTGTTTATGTTTTCAAAATGGATGAAGATATATATTTTTAATTTATCATTACACATTACTTTTCATTTTTTTATTAATAAAAACAAATTAAATATTTTTAAGTTATTTGTTCATAACATTTAATAATTATATTCTTATTTTTATTATTAATAGCATTATTAAAGCTATTATTAATAATACTATTATCTATTTTTTTTTTATTTTTTTTTTGTTTTTTAAGTGAGTAAAAAAAGATAAAAAAACACTAATCCAGTTGAACACTTAACAACTTCTTCCATTATGTTTTATAAAAGTATATATTTTGAAAATTCACCTTTTATTTATATTCTCATGTAATATTTTTATTATTTTTTTACTTAACATGCATATTTTTTAGTTTTTACTTTTGAAATATTTATAATATTAATAAAGCTAGTAAACTTATATTTTAAAGGAAAAAATTAGTATAGAAAATATATTTTAAGAATAAAAATACCAAATGTAATAAGAATTTTAAATTTATGTTAAAAAGTATTTTGAATGATAAATGAAATGATGTCATGCATATTAAAGATAATTTATTGTCTAAATTTATTATGCATTTTAACCACAATAAGTAGAAAGAGTTTAACATAATAATTTAATACAGTTTCTCTATATTTATGCATAACTTATAATAATGCACATTTTATATAAGACAAAAATAATATTATTTTTATAAATAAACTTTATAAAGAGCATTATATAATAAGATATTTTTTAAAAAAAAAAAAGAATATTATAATTATTTGAATTTTAAAGCATTTAAAATAACAAAAAAGAAACTATTTAATTCCTACATTTTTATGTTTTTACTTTTTTTATCCAAATCATTATATCTAGCATACATCATGATTCTTACGAAAAATTATATTATAGCAAAATTAAAATGTTTTTTATTTTATAAATAAGCATATTATTTCCATTTATAATTTTTAAATTCTTTTTTAATCAATAATTTCCATTATTATAATAAATAATTTTTATTTTATTACGATATATATTTTAAAAACATTATAAAATACATTAATTTCATTTTATTATTTAAGAATATGTTTTTTTTATTTTATTTTTTTCTTATTAAATAATTTTTTTTTTTTTTTTCTTTTTTTAAAATCATTGTTTTTTTTTATATTTTAATATATTTTAATTTATTTATATTTTTTTTTATTGTATTTTTATATATATATATCTAAATGGCCGATGTAATTAATATCTCAAAAGTTCCTATTTTTACGAAAAAGGAAAGGGAATTTAGTGATATTCAAAAAAGGAAAGAATCAAATGAGAAAATTTTAAATAAAGAAAGTGACAGATTTACATTATATCCTATTTTGTATCCTGATGTATGGGAATTTTATAAAAAAGCAGAAGCATCTTTCTGGACAGCTGAAGAAATTGATTTATCGAGTGACTTAAAAGATTTCGAAAAATTAAATGAAAATGAAAAACATTTCATAAAATATGTATTAGCTTTTTTTGCTGCAAGTGATGGAATAGTTTTAGAAAATTTAGCCAGTAAATTTTTAAGAGAAGTTCAAATAACTGAAGCAAAAAAATTTTATTCTTTTCAAATTGCAGTAGAAAATATTCATTCAGAAACATATAGTTTATTGATTGATAACTATATAAGAGATGAAAAAGAAAGATTGAATTTATTTCATGCCATTGAAAATATACCAGCTGTAAAAAACAAAGCCTTATGGGCAGCAAAATGGATAAACGATACAAATTCTTTTGCAGAAAGAATAGTAGCAAATGCTTGTGTAGAAGGAATTTTATTTAGTGGTAGTTTTTGTGCAATTTTTTGGTTTAAAAAACAAAATAAATTACATGGATTAACTTTTAGCAATGAATTAATTAGTAGAGATGAAGGATTACATACTGACTTTAATTGTTTAATTTATAGTTTGTTAGAAAATAAATTACCTGAAGAGGTTGTTCAAAATATTGTTAAAGAAGCTGTTGAAGTAGAAAGATCTTTTATATGTGAATCTTTACCTTGTGATTTAATAGGAATGAATTCTAGATTAATGTCACAATATATTGAATTTGTAGCAGATAGATTATTAGAGTGTTTAGGTTGTTCAAAAGTTTTTCATTCAAAAAATCCTTTTAATTGGATGGATTTGATTTCACTTCAAGGAAAAACCAATTTTTTTGAAAAACGTGTTGCAGATTATCAAAAATCTGGTGTTATGGCACAAAGAAAAGATCAAGTATTTTGTTTAAATACTGATTTTTAAATGGAAGTCTATATATTTATTACCTATAGTTATTATATATATCTATTTTAATTTTTTCTCTAAAACATATATCATTATAGACAGAAATATATAAAGATTTTAAATTTTAAATATATATATATATATATATATATATATATTTACATATTTATTATTTCACTTTAAAAGTAAAAAATTACGTATATAAACACATGAATAATTTTTTTAGAGTTATAAAGTGTTTTAATAGAAATTTATAATTAACATATATTTTAAGAAAATAAAATAAATGTTAATTTTTTTCTTTTATTTTTTACTTTTTGTTTGCATAGATTCTTTTGAATAAAAAAAAAAAAAAATAAAAAAAATTATATGCGTATATATATATTGAAATTTTTAATTGAATATACTTTTTTAAATAGAAAAACTAAAATTAAAGTATATAAGTATATATTCTTTTTCTTTAATGAATAATATGAAATAGTTTATTTTAAAATATAATAGACAAAAGAAACTAATAAATGTATATTTTTTGATTCTATGAATTATCCTATTAAAAAAAAAAGAATAAGGAATTTATTCTTTTTCTTTTATAAAAACTATTTTAAAAGTTAATTATATAAACATTCGTTTAATCTATTTTTTACTTCTTCTGTGTTGATATTCTTTCCTATAAATAAAAATTTTGACGTAAAAATATCGTAACTATTCAAAATATTATTTAAATTATATTCGCCATTATCACTGGTGGTAGAATCATCAGAAAAATAATTTTCATCATCAAAGAAATCTTTATAAATAAATAACATATTATTATCATTATTTATGTTATCATTATTATTACTTAAACTAGTTAAATTATTATCAACGAATGGAGAATGGTTCAAATAATTATTTTCATATTTCCGTTCTCCTTCTTGAGATGTTTTTAAGTAATTTCTAAAAAATACATGAAGATCACTAATAACTAGATTAATTTCAAATAAATCTCCAACACTCTGATAATAATATATACTTAATTTTAATTTATTTTTGTTATTATAAATATCATCATTGAAAGCTACAAAAATCCCTTTTCCACGATATATATGTAAGTCGTTACCCCACAAAAGCGATGCTAAAATATCATTAATTTTTTTATATGAGAAAATGTTGTTTTTTTTCAAGGAAAAAATATCTTTTAAAATATTTTTATTTTTTTCTTTTAAAAAATTTTTTTTCATTTTATTTAATTGATCACTCAAGTGAATTAAATATAATATATTATGCTCATATTCAAAAGAGCAGTTGTTAAAATCTATATAATGAAAATATTTTTTATTACCTACAGTATTTAACACATTTTTTATATTCCTTTTTTCATAGCATCTTAAGTTAGTTATATCTTCAATAGGAATTACTGAGTAACTTGTTAAATATATAGAACTTAATGGGTTTATATTATTAATAAAAGTTTTTATTTTTTCTTTATCAAGCATACTAATTTTATCTATTTTGTTTATAATTATAACATCGCAAACAATTATTTGTTCGCATACTATATTGTCTTTATTTTCAAATATGTTATTGTTAAAATTTTCTCTATTTGATATATTATTTGATTTTTTTAACGATTCATAATATTGTATATTGTCATTAAAAGAATTTAAAAAATTGTAAGAATCTATTATGTGGATAATACTATCCAAATATATTTTAGATTTGTTTAATTCATCTAACCATAAGAGATTATTGATTTTTATATTATCATAAACACCAGAAACTTCAACGAAAATATAATCATATGAAGTTTTTAAGGATAAAATATTTTCAATTAATTTTACAAAATTACTCTTATTCGAGCAACATAAACACCCATTATTTAGTTCATATATAAATCCTTCTTCACTTTCAATTTCATTTATAATTTTCAAACTGTTTATATTTTCATTATTAAATGCATTTATATTTTCTCCATTTTCTTTTGGAAAATTATATATATCATTAATATCCTTAAAGACTATTTTGTCAATATTATTATTATTTTCTGTGAATTCATTATGTATTATTGCAATTTTTTTATTTTTTTTTAAGCTTTCATTTAATAAATTTTTAAGTAAGGTGGTTTTCCCAGAACCTAAAAATCCCGTTATTATTGTAATTCCAATCATCAAAATAAAAAAAATATAAAAATATATATATCAATTTTAGTATTTATGTAAAAATTATTTTATTTATAATTATATTTCTACTATTTTTTCATTTATTCTTCTGTGCTATTTTTATTTTTAATCTTTTTATTTGTTGAATATTAGTGAAAAATATCTCTCGTATATTTTTAAATGAATGGGAAAAATATATTAACACAAAATATAAAAAAATTGAATATTTTACATCTTTTTTATATACTTCAATGTATAAAGTTGTTAAAAATTGAAGAGATAATAAAATTATGAACAATTTTAAAAGGACATAATTACAAGATGATATTTATATTTTTTTTATGTTTGTAATTTTATTATTTTTTAAATTCTTGTATCATAATTTTTATATTATGTTTCATTATAAATTGTCTCTTTTTATTTTTGATTAATTTTTTTTTTTTTTTTTTTTTTTTGTGATATTTTTAATGATATAAATTAAAACGTATTAAATTTATATATTAATTTTATGAATATCTTCTTTTTTTAAAACATAAAATATGATATATTTTGATATTTTTGATGTTTTGTAGAATTATAAAAAGTGAAAAAAGAAAAGTAAAAAATTAATATCTTTGGGATATTCTAATTATTCTTAAAATGAGAAAAGTGAAAAAAAACACATTTATATATATAGGAAAATTTTTATAGAAAAAATTAATATAAAAGAGAAAAGAGAAATGAGAAAATATATAAGTATTATAATAAATGAATGGCATTTTACCAAAATATATATTAATTTTTAGTATTTTTCTAATTTCTTTGAAAAATATAATGAGTTTAAAAAAAAAATTAATGTTTAATTATTTTAATAGAAAAAGGATAGTTAATGTAAAAAATATAGTTTACTTAAATAGAAATTACATAAATAATTTAATATATACAAAAGAAGATGATATCTACAAAATTACAAAATTAGAAGATTACAATATAATTAATAATAAAAAGATTAATTCATCATTTGAGGATAAAAATAATATTATATCTAATAGTAATTTTGAAAACATTTCTGATAATAATGAAAAAACGGAAAATAAAATATTTCATTCATATAATGAAAATGACGAAAAACTTAAAAATTTTGCAAATATAAATGAAAAATTTTTGCCTTCTGATAATGAACTAAAATTATACAAAAATAAATGGAAAATTCCCCTTTATTGGATTAAAAAATTGGAAAACTTAAAAAATATTAATGCAATTAACTGTATAGATTATTTAAAGGACGATAATTTACTATATTTTGACAATTATAAAAATAAAGGATTATTAAAATTTTTAAATGATGAAAAGAAAAAATTCAGTAATTGCATAATTTTATCAAGAGTTGGTGACTTTTATGAAACATATGGATTGGATTCAATTTTCTTGATAGAATTCTTAAATATTAAAAAAATGAATAATAAATTATCATGTGGTTTTATAAAAAGCAGTATAAATAAAGCTTTAAATATTTTAACAAACAATAATTTAAATATATGCATATATGAAGAAATAAATGAAAAATCATTAAAAATGAAAAAAAGATATCTATCTCAAATAGTAACACCTGAATTCCCTTTATACCTCAATAATATACAGTATTGCAATTCACTTGATGAAACTAATATTAGTGATGACTCTGAAAATAAACCAAGTAATTATTTTTATAATTTATATGATTTAGATGATTATTTTGTAATAAAAGAAATCGTATGTATATATATTGAAAGTAGAAATATCTTTTCATTAAGTAAAATAAATTTAAGTTTAAAAACAATAGCTATTTATGATCATATAACTTTTGATGTCTTAAATATTTATTTAAAAAATACTAATTTTTTAAAAGTATATATTCATCAGCATAATAATACGTCTTTCACAAAAAAAATAACACAATTATTTAAAATAGAAAATTATTATTTATTTAATAATTTTAATAATAGTTTTCATTTTCACATGTTCATTTTAGATAAATTAAAAAAACAAATTAATATAAAAGGATTATTTAGATTGATAAAAAATAAAAATGTTTTTAAAATAAAATCAATGTCTAATAAAAAAAATGAAAATAATAAAAATGATAAAATAAGTGACATTAATGATAGTAATTATGTAAATAATGAAAACGTTTGTTTTAATGATATAAATTGTGATAATAGCAATGAAAGGATTCCTTCTCAAGAAAACGTTAATTATAAGAATAATACAGAGAGAAATATAAATTCTGAAAGTTCTTCAAATAATGAATTATCAACAAACAATTATAGATTAGAAAATAATTTTGATTATTCTTATTATTCTTATTGTACTCCTCTCAATATTTTTACAAGTTACAATATGGGTATTTATAAGCAAAATAATTGCTATGAAAATAGAGACAGTTATTTATTTTTTAATATAATAGATGTAAATAATAATGATTCTAAGAGTATTAATATAATTGAGTCATTAGAATTTTTTAAAAATCTATTTCTATTTTATCCACCGTTTGAAGTAACTAAACATATACGTTTTATAAATGATTATATTCAAAAAAATTTAAAAAATTTAATCATTCCTAATGTAAAACCATTCAGAAACAATATAGTTATAACTCTTTTGTCTAATTTGAAAGCTGATTATAATATTTTGAAAAAAATATTTATTAATATTCAAAGCGTAATAAACTGTATGCATAATTTTGAATTTTCACTTTTGATATCCATTTTCCATGTTCTTAATCATCAGAATTCTTTTAAATTAAACATAATCAAATTTTATGAGCTATTAATAAGTATTGAAAAAATTTTAAAATATAATTTAGAGTTTTCTAGTATAAAATTTTCTGTTGAATCCGATATCATTTTATTTAATGATTTTGTTTATTATCATGAAAATCATGTACATAATATAATTAATGAAAAGTTGTTAATAGAAGAGAATAAAGAAATTGAAAAAAATAGAAAAGAATTATTAGAAACTATTATATCTAATTATGCGGAATACAATGAATTAGAAAAAAAGTATGATTTAGATTTATTAAATAAAATAATAAAAATTGATAATGTAAATGATATAATTGGTGTAAAAAAAAAAAAAAAAAATGAAAAAACATTAAATTTTTTTCATCCTTTAAACAAGAAATCAGATTTAATGAAAAATATTTTTGTTACAGAAAATGTTCAAAAAAAAATTAAAAGTTATCTTTGTTCTATTGATAGAAAAAAACAAAAAATTAATGAAACAATCAAAAGAATTAATATACAGTTATCTTCATCTGTTCATATTCTTTCATTTGTATCTAATTTTTTACAAATTATTCAAGTAAAATTAAAAAAAATATATTTATTTTTTTATTATTCATGTTATTAAAGTTGAAATATAGCTAATTTTTATCTGTTAATATATATATATATATATATATATATATATATATATATATATATATATATATACTTTAAACATTTTTAGGCTTTGTATAATCACACTATAAATAGTATAAAAAGAAAATGGAATTTACCTATTTGTAAGCATTTATTTTTAACATATGAATATAAAGATTTTAATAATATTAATGATAAATTATTATATATACAAAAATTGTTATACAATGAAACAAACGATGAATCCTGTAATAAAAACTCTTATAGCAAAAATAAATTTTTATCAGAAAAAAAGAATGATAATAAAAACAATTATAATTATACTTGTGATGAAGAATTTTTAAAATTAACTGAAGAAGATAAAAAAAAATTGAAGGAAAATGTAGACGAGGATTCTATAGAAGAAATCAAAAAAGTATATGAAAAAAAAAATTATGTAAATGATTCTCTTACATATATTTTAGGTGCAAAACCATACAATATAAATAAAGAAAATTTAGTTAAATATGATGTTTTTTTTAAAAAAAAAAATTTTATTTTATTAACTGGAAAAAATATGAGTGGAAAGACAACTTTATCTTTTACTATTTTATGCATACTTTTTTTAGCAAATCTAGGTATTATATATTATATATATATATAGAATACGTTAATTTTTAGCTCCTATTTAAATATTTATTTGTTTTTCTTTAGGTTTGTATGCGCCATGTGATAAAAAAAGTATTATATCTAAATTTCGAGAATTTTATAGCTTAAAAAATGTGAATTATCATGAACAAATTGAAAATATGTCTTTATTTAGAGAACAGGCATTCTATATAAATTCTATAATTGAAGAAATAAAAGAAAATTATTCTTTTGATAAAAAAGAATCGAGAGAAAATGAAATTTTTATTCTTTTTGATGAACCATGTATAGCAACAACACCTATTGATAATGCAAGTAAAAAATAAAAAAAATAAAAAAAAAAATATATACATTTTTATATTTTTAAGTCTTATAATGATTTATAAATTTTACTATCTTTATAATTACATATTGGCATGAATATATATGTATTTTCATATTTTGTATCTTATTCATTTGGATGTTTTTTTTATTTGTTTCAGTTATTATTAGTGCTATTTCTGATTATTTAAAAAATTATTGTGGAATCATTATTACTCACAATTACGATTTACTAAAAAAAATTTGTCAAAGTGAAAATATTATTTTTAAAAGAATAAATGAAAATATAAATTACTTGAAAAGACAAGAAAGTGAACAAGTTACAAAATTAGAAAATGGAATATGCAAAGATAGTGAAGCATTAGAAACATGTAGATATACGAACACCGATTCTAAAGTTTTACATCTGTTAAATATATATGAAAAAAAGTATAAATTGATTCATAATTTAAATAATATTTTGTATTATAAATTTTTAGACTACCTTAAATATAAAAAAGAAAAAAGAAGTTTAAATGATTTTTTTGATAGTGTCTTTATCGATATTAATGATAAAAATTTGGAAAAATATAAATATAATGATATTAAAAATGATTCAGATTTAATGCAAGACAAAGAATTGCAAAATTTAATAAATTATGATATTATAAAGAAAGAATTATTTATAAATGACAATAAAGAAAATATAAATGATAGTCAAATAGATAAAAATGGTGATGAGAATAATAATAAAAGTTTTAATGATATATCTAACGAGATATTAGATGAAAAAAATAATTATGAAATTTACGAAAGTGAATTAAATATAGCTATTAAAAAAATTGAACAAATTTCAAAAAAAAAAATTCTTAAAATAGGAATGAATGAAGAAATACCAATTTATTTTAAAAATAAAAGTATTGTTTATATTTTATGTATTTTTGCAAAAAATGAAAAAAGACCATATTTTTATATAGGAATAAGTGATAACATTTCTGAAAGAATAAAATGTCATTCTAGAAATTTATTAAATAATAAAAATCTTTTAAAAAATGCAAAAAAGAATAATATTTTAAATTATAAATTTGATTTAAATATATTTTATACTTTGCTATTTCATGTAGAGAATAAAAAGATTGCTTCTAAATATGAAAAAGAGTTAACAATTTTGTTGAAGAAAGATTATGATTTAATTTCTAATTAATTTTCAAAACTTTTTCTTTTTTTTTTTTAATGTGTTATATCTTAATTCAACTAAAACGAATTTTTATTAAATCTATATGTATTTTAATTTTATATAATCATTTTTATTAAAAAATTATTACATCAAAATTTAGTTTTTATTTTATAAATTTTACTTAAATAATTTTTATCTTTACAATAATTTTAAAAGACTTACAAATGTTATTGAAGTAATATCTTATATAATTATAGTTTTTAAATATAATATTTATTTTATTTTTTTAATTTATAATAACAAATGAGTAACTATTTAAAGAAATGCTTTTGTTTTACTTATTTTACATTATTTATTTCCAAAAAATATACTTACATTATATATATATATATATTAATTTACCTTTATCCGCTCTTTTTTTGTCAATTTTAATTTATTGTATTTTATTTATTCTATTATAATCTTTTTAATATAAAAGTTTTAATTTTGATTCTTTAAGAAATTAATTTATGTTTTTTTTAAATTCTATTATTAAATATTACCTTAAATATTGTTTTTTTTTTTTTTTTTTTTTTTTTTTTTTTTTTTTATAAATAATTAATTTCTGAAACAAAATGTGAGCAATCATTATCATAACATTTTTGAACAAACAAATTTCTATTATAATTATAAATTATATAAATATGATTAGATTTGTGTGAAAACTTTTTATTTTTGCAATACTTATTATCTCTGAAATTTAAAACATATTCCTCTTCATAATATGAGATAGAATATAAAAAATATTTTATTAAAAAAAGTATATCATCATTTTTATTATTAAAGGCTTTTTTATATTCACTTAACACATGTAAATGAAACATATCATTTTTTAAAAATAATGTGTCATAATTATCTAAAGAATTTATATTCACTGAATTACTTTTGCATATTGTATCTTTTCTTGTGTTTGTTAGGCTACTTTTTTCTTCATTATTAATACTAATGGTATTTTTTTTGTTGTCTTTTAATTCTAATTCTGTATTTAAATGGTTGTTATTGTTATTTGCATATTCTTTAAAATTTTCAAATTTCATATTATTATAAATTAAAATAATTCTATAAAAATATTCCTTTTTTATTTCATTTTGAAAATTATTGATATAAATTTTATTTTTTCGAAAGTTTTTATATAATTCAAAATTCCAAAAGAAAATTATTTTTAAAATATTATTTATATGATTGTAACATATTTTGTCTAAACTAATATTTTTATAAGAATTGAATTGTTTGCTTTTTAAATGTTTATATGTGTAAATATATTCACTTACACAATTTTTTTCACTTTTATCATTTATTTTTTCATTTTTAAAAATTTTTTCTTCATTTATCTGATAATTTGCATCGTTAGAAAAATGAAAGGTTACTAAACTTTTTAATATTACATTGTATATATTATTTCTGTTATATTTTTTAACATTCAAGTTACTTAATAATAATTTATTTTTTTTATTTTTTTTACTTGAAAAAATCATTCGAAAATTTCTGTTCTTACTATAAACAGAATTATCAATAATACACTTTAAAAGAATATCTTTTTTGTTTTTTTCATACAAATTATGATCATTTGGGATGAACTTTTCAGCATTTTTGATTTTCTCTATATCATTGTCTTCGTTATTTTTTAAATAATTAAAACTTTTAAAATTTCTATCAACAAAATTATTTTCGTTCATTACATTGTAACAATTAAAATTATATTTATAATCCTCTATATGTTCATTTAAATTAACATTTTTTTTTCTTGCATAAAGCAAAATTATGTAATTATATTTTTCTTCATTTTCAAAATCTTTATTTTTTAATATATTTATATAGTGTTCTATTATATCTTTTAATTCTTTTTGATACAAATAAAAGTATTGACTTTCTTTTTTTTTTGTTTTTTTTTCAATTGTATTTTCATTTTCTTTATTATAATTTATATCACACTTAAATTTATGATTATTATTGTAACAATAAATGTTATTATCGTTTATATCTTTATCATTATTCAAATATTTATCATCTTTTATATTTTTTTCAGTATTCATAATATTATTGTCTTTTATGTTTTTATCATTATTTAGGTCTTTATCGTCGCTTGTATTTCTATGAGTATATAAATTTTTGTCATTTTTTATATTTTCATTATCGTTTTTTATATTTTTGTGATCATATAAATTTTTATCATTTTTCACATTCTTATCATCTCTTAAGCATTTATCATATATCAATTTGTTTTGAAAGTTGTTAAAAAAATTATTTTCTTGATGCTCTAGATAAATAGTAGAAGAATTAATAATAAAAATATTCTCAGTTTGATCAATTTTTTCATTTATATGTGCTATAAATAAATCGACAAAATATTTTATAGATTCTTCATTATCAAAAAGCAAATAATTTCGTTCATCTTTTAAATTGGATTTTCTTTGTTTTTCTTTATATTTATCATAAAAAGTATTTTTTGATAAATTTGTTTGATTTAAAAAGAAATAACAATAATCTATTAAATATTCATAATAATTGTGATCAAGTGTGTGAATATTTTTAACAATAATATGAAAAGATATTTTATCACTTGATGAACTATCTAATATTAAAAAATCATTTAAGCAAATTTCAATGTTGAAATTTTTATACATGAATAAACAGAACTCAATAAGAAATATAAATAAAATAGATTTTTTATTTTCATAATTATTTATAATATCATATTCTATATCGAAAAATAACCACCTTTTTTCATTAGTTATAATGAGTTCATATAAATTCATTTCTTGTTCATTTTTATTTTCATTTATATTATTTTTATTTTTGTTTATTACATTATTTGTTTCCACATTTTCATCAAAATAAATTTCACTTAATGATAATGAATAAAAGCAATAATATTTTAAAAAACTAGAAAAATTGTCTACAATAAAGCATCTCTTAGAATTATCTAATTCTTCAGTGTATAATATTATATTTTTATTACTATTTAATATATTACTTTTTAAAAATTCATTATAACATAATAATGCTTCATGCTGTTTATAAAATATTTTTTTTTTTATATTTTTATTTTGTTCTCCTAAACTTTTCATTCTTTTTAATATATTATATTTTTCGATATTCCCATCAAAAGAATTTTTCTCGTTTTTTCTTTTACCATAAAAATTCTCTGTATCAATTACCATTTTATATATCTATAATTTATCAAGAAAAATGTATAACATATATATATATACATTTATTTAATAAAAATAAAATATATTATTAATAATTAAAGTTATTATTTTTTTTGTAGTTATATTTATTTGTATGATGATTGAATTTAAAATTTTTGAAAAACATTTTAATTTATTCAATAAAAATACATAATTTTTTTTACTTATATTTTCATGAAAACTTTAAATGAGAAAAAAAAAATAAAAAAAAAAAAAAAAAAAAAAACGGATGAAACAAAGATATAAAAAAAAAAAAAAAAAAGAAATACATAAAAAAAATGTAAATATTTATTATGTAAATGATATTCTTTTGATTAGATCTATTATTTTTTCGTCAAATACTTTATCTTTGATCTCGTCTCCTATCTTTTAGAGAGAAATAAAAAAAAAAAATTAAAATTAAAATTTATCATTTAATATAAAAAGTTATAATTAAAAATATTAAATTAAACATATATATTACATTATACATAGGATTAAATACAATTAAATCAAGAAATAAAGTTTTATAAATATCTCTTAAGAAATTAGATAATTTTGGTGTATCCTTGTGTGTAATAAGAACGAATTTATAAGCTAAAAAAAAAAAAAAAAAAAAAAAAAAAAAATATATATATATATAATATGAATTATTCAGATTAAGTGAATTAGTTATGTAAATAAACCTGTTAATGTTTCAAAATAATGTAATTTATAAAATGGAGTATTAAAAGAATTAAAATTTCCAACGTGCAAATTTTCTTGTCTGTTAATAATATTTTGATTATAAGTTCTCACACTTTGATTCATATTTTTATTAGTATTTTCAATGGTTTTATAAAGATTTTTTAATTTTTTGTTTGGTTGAATATTAAAACATAAGTAATTTATGGCATATATGGATCCTAATAGTAATTTCTCATTTTCACTTTTATTTATTTTTGTTTTTTCTTCTTCATCTTTTTTTAAGTTAATACTATAGATACACTGATTTTTATAAAATATGTAGAAATAATAATAATCACAAGATATTTCAAAATTTTCTATAATTTTATCATTTGACATGTTTTTAAATAATTGATAAACATATGCATATACATATATATATAAAAGAAAGGAAAAATTAATAAAAACCAAAATTTCTTTAAAAAAATAGTAAACTTTTTTTAAATAATCAATTTTTACTCTTTCATTTATATTTTTAAAGTTAAATTTTTACATTTACATTTAAAATACACTATAATATTTTTTTTATATAATTATTTATTTTTTAAAGTTTGATTTATATTATTAAAATATAATTTTTTTTTAATATTAATTTGGAAACATAAAATTAAAAAAAAAAAATAAAATAAATGTACACACGTAAATTTCATTTAACTTTAATGCTGGATTTTTCTTTAAGAATATGTTATATATAATTTAAAAATTTTATTAAAAAATATATATAAATATATATATATATATATATAGTAAAAAATATATTAAAAAAAAATATACGTTTTATGAGAATATGTTTTTTAAATATTGAAATTAAGAACCAATTTTTTCTTTAAAAATGTATGAAAAAAATTAATAAAAGAATATATGTCACATAATAATAATGGATTTATATGATAAGATAGAAAATAAGGTAAATATTAATGAAAAAGAAATTATTAGCATAGAAAAAGGGAAAATACCTTTTATTAATAAAAATGATTCATTAAATAAAAAATTGGAAGATATACAAAAATTTCCAGAAGAAGAACATTTTAATGATGATAAATTTAAAAGTAATAAAACGTTTTATAAAAATATAAAACCAAATTTAGAAGATCAAAAGTTTTATCAAAACTGTTATTTAGATGAGAATAATGAAAAAAAGGATTTATCTAATGCTATTAGGAAGGAAAATAATGATGTTGAAAAAAGTAATAGCTTTTCTGATGTAATGGTAAAAAGTATTATATTTGATGATCAGATAAGCTTAAATTTCTCAGATGAGTTAAAAAATAATAATTCACCTGATGATACTATAGAAGAAAAAAATAAAATTTCATTTAATAATTTATATAATAGAAACACCTTATCCCAAAACAAATTAATTGAAAATTATCTTAAACAATATTTCGTAAATAATGATAATAAGGAAAATATGAAATTAGAAGGTATAGTTCCAAGAAATGTTTATGAATACAACAACAATATTATGTATCATGAATTGTATGTTGAGTTATTGCATGTAAATAAGAATCTACAAAATGAAATTAAAACATTAAAAAAAATAATTGAAATGCAAAAAATTTTGATTGAAAGCAAAGAAATAATTGATGATAAGATAGATGAAAAAAAAAAAATTAGTAATAAAAAATTTGTTAATAATAATTATTTTTTAAACTTTTTTAATAAAAAGAAAAAGAAAAAGAAAGATTTTCCTACAAATAAAGAACAGTCTGAAAAATGTTTTAACAAAAATTCATATTCAAAATGTGAAAAAATATATGATATTGAAGTTGATTATAAAACATATTTTGAAAAAATAGATGAAAAAATAGGAAGTAAAAAAGACAAATATATAAAATTACCATTAGATGAAAATAAATATTCAGAACACTTTAATCAGAATTGTCCCCCTAGTAGCAGTAGCTTCTTTACAAATAAAAATAAGGAATTTGATAATAATAAAAGAGAAAATATTTTTAGTGAAATGGAACAAGATTTGAAATACGAAAGTGCAAATAAGAAAGAAGAAAAAAATAATAACAGTAGTAAAAATGAAGAAATTAGTAATCTTATTTATTGGTATGAAGAAATATTACCAATGATAAAAAATGACAAAAATAAAAAATTATTAATTAGTTGTATGATTAATAATTATATGCCAAAAAAAATAAAAGAGTATTTTTGGGAATTGAGTATTAATAATAAACTAAATTTGACAAAATATTTTGTTCAAGTATTAATTAAAAATACTGTTTTTATGCAATCCTATGTATATTCTAATAATAAGCAATATCACAACCATGTTATAAGATATTTCAAATCATTAAAAATCTCACGAGATAAATTTTTAAATTTAAATACTGCAGAAACAGAACTAAAACATAATTATAATATAGAAAAAAACACAAATGTGTATATGGGTTATCAAAATAATTCATTAATTTATGAAAATGATAATAATAATAATAATGAAAAGGAGGATGGAACTAACGAACATACTAATAATGAGACAAATAATACAGGAAATAATAATACTGAAATAAATTCTTATGAAAATCATTTAAATGTGAATAACAATAACGAAGAAAAAAATATTAGTAAAAATAATGAAAATAATAATAAAAATAACAATGAAGATACATCTAATTCTAATATGAGACTATTCCAAAATCTCTCTATTGAAAAGTTTTTTTATCAAATATTAATTGATTTGGATAGAACAATTTATATATTAAAAAAAAATCAGGAATATTTTAAAAAATATAACATTACTATAGATAATTTTATACTTACTATTAACTTATCTGATATGAAAAAAAAATTAAATACATTATTACAGATGTATGTACTTTTTAAACCAGAACTAGGGTAATAAATATATATATAATAAAAAAAAAAAAAAAAAAAAAAAAAAAAAAAAAAATAAAAAAGTTAAGTGTTTTTGAAAAATTAATATAATTCTGAGAATTATTTTTTTATATTATATATATATATATATAAATAGAATATATTTATATATCGTTTTATTAATATTGTGAATTATATTAATATAGTTATGTGCAGGGAATGTCTTACATTGCACTGATCTTTTTGTTATATTGTGATTTAGAAACAGCTTTTGTTCATTTTGCTAATTTCATGGTAGATATTTTTGAAATTTTTTTTTTTTTTTTTTTAAATTTATATTTTTCTTTACATAATTGTTTTTTTTTTTATCATACAGGACAAAAAAGATATTTATAATTTTTATAGTTTCAATAAAGAGGAAATAAAAGCTTATATTTATACTATAAAGGAAATTTTACTAAAAAGAAATATAGAAATTTATAAAGAAATTATTAAACATTATAATATAGATAATATTTTTATTCAATGGATTTTCACTGTTTTTTTTATGTAATTTTTTCTTTTTTTACATTTTTATAATTGAATTAATATTTTATTTACATATTTATTTATTTTTAATAATTATTTTTCATAATTAAATTTGTTCTTTTTTTTTTTTTTTTTCAGATGCCTACCTTTTCACATATTTATACGTTTATTTGATATATATACATTTTATGACGAAATAATATATGAGGTAATATAAAATTTTTTTTTTTTATAAAATAAATTTTTATTAGAAAATGTAATTTTAATTTTTTTTTTTTTTTTTTTTTTTTGAAGATAATTATATGCATATTTACTTACCTTGATAAATTTTATCATTTTGATAATATTGATATCGTTGTAAAAAATCTGTCTACTTTTTCTTTTAATATAAATATTCAGGTAAATGATAAAAAAATATACTTATTCCTTTTTATTTTATTTTTATTAATTATTATTAATTTTTTTAGGAAGATAAATTTTGGGATTTGTTAAAAATAACAAAAATTAAGAAGAGCAAAATTATACATTATAGAAAAAAATACTTTGATAAAATTAACAGTGAGATATTTTAGTTTAAATATTAAACATATTTTTTTTTTAAATATAAATAATATTTCTTCATATTTTTATTTTGATTTATTTAAATTATTAATTCAATAATATTACATTTTATTAAGCAGATTGTGTAAATGAAAAAGATTCCACATAAAAATGGAATAATCTTATGAAGACATATTTTAAAAAGAAAAATATAATAATTTAAGAAAACTGTCTTTTTGAATTTTTGTGAAATTTTATGAAGAAAATATTTATTGTTATATTCATTTTGGTATTAACTTTTTTTTTTAAAAGTTTTTTTTCTTTTTTTTATTCCTTATAATAAAACTTTAAAATTTTTATTCATAAAATTATAAAACAAAACAAAAAAAAAAAAATATATATATATATATAATTTTAAAATTTCATTAAAATTTTGTTAAATATGTATATTCAATTTCTATATAGTGGATATTTATATAGAAAATCATGAAATAATTTAAAAAAAAAAAAAAATTTGAACCCAAATTTTAAGAAACATAAAAATATTTAAATAATGGAAAAATAAAGTAAAATAAAATAACGAAATTTCACAATAGAAGAAAAATAATTTTTATTAAAATATATAAATTTCAATATAAATAAAAAGAATATTATTAACACGTAAAACAAAAAATTCATTAATTATTGTAATAAAGAAAAAAAAAAAAAAAGTAAGTACAAAAATATTCTATTATTCTTTCTTTACATTTTCATTTAAATATGAATTTAAAAAAAAAGATAAATCAAAATATTCCTTATCTTCATTTTCTTCAGTTTTAACTATATTAGGAGAATTAATATATTTTTTAATAAAATTTACAAATGATATTAAATTACCATAGAATTTTATATATTCGCAAACCTATAAAAAAAAAAAAAAAAAAAAAAAAAAAAAATTATAAAATATATTTTCTCATTCTTTAAATTAATACTGTCTCAAAATAAGTATATTATGTATTATTTTAAACAATAATTTTTTTTTATGTATTTAATAAATTTTATTTTTAATTTTTTAATATTCATAATAAAAATAGTTATGTTAATAAATACCTTTTTTACTTCTTTTTGAAGATCAAGATAAATAGGTATTAGATGACTATATTCAAAATCACTTTCATTATTTTTACTCTTTAAATGATTTTCTATTTCATCAAACTCTTCTTTTATAGTTTTGTAAATATGATCAATGTTAGCGTTTTCTTTAAATTCTTCCAAATAATATTTGAATCGAACAATCAGGAAAATAGAGAAACAATCAAATTTCTGAAATTTTAAATTATTACTTTAAAAAAAAAAAAAAAAAAAATTATAAAAATAAATACATTTAAAAATACAAATAAGTTTTAATATAATATTAAGCAACAAATTATATATTAAATATTTATATTATTTTTTGTATAATTTAATTTAGTAACATTTTATTTTAAAATATTTTAACAATTACAGAAATTTTTATTTTTATATTACATATTTATTATTATTATTATTATTTATATAATTATTTTTATTATTTTTAAATATTGTCTTACTTATTTTGAAGTATTACAAAATTTGTGAATGCCTTCCATTGATCTACATTCTTATTTTTATCGAATTGAATTATTTCATAAATATTTGATTCATTGATATAGGAAGAGATATCAATTTTTATTAATTTTTCAAAGCTTATTTTATTTTTTAATTTAAAATAATAAATATCTATATTATATATTAAATCTATTGATAAAAAAAAATTCTTAAAATTTTCTTTAATAATATTACTATAAATATTATTGAAATTGTCAACATTTTTGTAACTTAATGAAGGGTTATCAGTTTTTGTATTTTTATCAATATTATCTAATTTATTTGAATCTAATGAACTTTCTACATTTGTAAGATAATTTAAAATGTAATCGAAATTATGAAATTCATCTAAATGATCTAAAAAAGCTTCATAAGAATCTATGAATTTGCAATAATTTAATCGAATATATGTCTCTATTATTAAATATAATCTATCTAAAAATAAAAATATAAAAAAATTAACTAAGTATAAATCTAGTGAGTTTATATTGGTAAATTTGGCAATCCATTTTATAAAATTCTTTTTTTTGTATTTAAATAGTTTTTCTCTTTGATCACAGAATTTCTTATATTCCGACTGATTTAAATTTTGTGATATTATACTTCTAAAACGAACACGATATTCAAATCTTTGTTCGTCAAACACATTTAACATAATTTTTTTAATATCTTTATTTTTAAAAATTTCTTGATTATGTTCTTTTTTTACATATCTATTTAAATCATTTAAAATATTATCATTATTAATTTCATTATGTGTATAATCATCTTTTTCAGTTTTTATTAATATGTTAAAATTATCTTTATTAATAGTGTTCACATTTTTAGTTTTTGATAAAAATTCCTTCTGATATTCTAAAGAGTTCACATTATTTAATTTGTTATCTGGATTTTCTATACTATCTGAATTACTTAAATTTGAATTTATTATATTTGTTTGTTTCTCGTTACTATAAATATTACATTGATCTAAATTTTGTTCATTTAAATGATTATAATTGTTAAGCTGATTAAAATTATTTTTTTTACATTCCTTTTCGTAGTCATTTCTACTTTTTTCATCATCTAGTGAGTCTATTTCTTTTTTAATTTTTATATTCCCAATACACATTTTTTCATTATTTAAGTTCTCACAAGTAGTAAAATCTTTACTCCATCTCATATTATATTTTTCTTCAAATTTTTGAAACTCAAATGGAAATAGCTTCTTTAAAAATATTAAAAGGTTTTTATTTTTTTCATCATTTTTATATTCATGGGAAAATTTTTTAAATATAATGTAGCTTAATATGTTCATATATAAATGTAACGCTTTTATAAAATCATAGTTATCTTCCAATTTATATATACGTAAAATTCTACCTATGTAATTTTTTAAGTTTAAATCATAGTTAATCTAAATAAAAAAAAAAAAAAGAAAAAATTTTTTAGTTTTATAAAATTATAAAAAGACTATTAAAAATTGATATAATTCTAAAGAATTTTAAATATATATAAAAGAAATTATTAATTTTAACAATAGAAAATATTAATAATTACTTAAATACTAACATTTGAATAATCAACCAAGATGTAACTGTTAATAGTTTTAGTCTTAATCTTTTTATTATTTTTCTCAATTTTAATATTCTTTATTTTATGCACTAAAAAAGAAGAAAAAAAAAAAAAAATATGAGAAATAACTATCAAAATAAAAAAAAATACTTATATTAACTAAAAATATACTAACAATATTTGAATTAATATAAATAAATGATAAATATTTAAGTCATAAAATTTTCTTTTTACAAATAATAATTTTATATGATGATATTTAATGCTGAAATTTTTGGAAATATTTATTTTTGACTTACAAGAATTTTTATTCTTCTTTTTTATAAAAAAAATTAATTTTCGCTTTTGATCTTTTGTTAATTGTTCCATCATTTCAACCCATTCCTTTTTGTTTTTGTTCTTTAAACTTAAATAAATATTTTTAATTTTATCTTCCTCCATTGTTGTCACATTACTTTTTATAAATTCAAATTAGTAAGGTATGGAAATTATTAATAACATTTTGATATATGATTATTAAAATAATATTCTTAGAAAATAAACAAAAGTAAAAAAAGGAAATAATTTATAAAGTGTTTCAAATATTAAAAAAAAAAAAAAAAAAAAAAAAAAAAAATTTTAATAAAGTCTTAAGTATAACTGATATATTAAATACTAATGAAAAAGAAAAATTAACAAATTTATAATAATATTTTGATAATTATTAGAAGTAAAAAAAATTATTACGAAATATCTTTAGAAAAGATATCTTGTAATCTTTAAAAGAAAATGTTTCTATTTTCTGATTACTATTTTTTTTCATTTAATTAGAACTAGCATCTTTTTATTTATTTATGTTTTAGATGATTTATATGTAAGCTTATTTATTTATTACAATTTTATATTATTATTTTTTTTTTTTTTTTTTTTTTCTACACAAAAAGATTTTGTTTTTTATATAAGAATTTTTATCTTAACAGAAGAAGTTTTTTAAGTATAGTTTATATTAAATCAATTTAAAAATATTTTTATCAATTTTGAAATATAAATAAAATTAATTTTTTATTAAATTTTAATTTGTAACACAAACATAATTTTTTTTTTTTTATACAAAATAAATAATTTTCTTTAATAAAATGAAAATTTTAATTATAAAATTTTCTTATAATTTTCTTAATTTTTTTTATTTTTAGATATTTCTTTTTATAATTAATATTAGTATCTTTTTTTTTTTTTTAATAAAAAATAAATAACCAAAATTTTTTTCACAAATTTAATAAGTTTATTAAACATTGATATTCAAATAAATTGATACTTCTATTTTCATTTTATTTTCTTTTTACACTGTTTCAAATAATTAAAAAAAAAATTTTATGTAAATTAAAATAATAATAATAAAATGTAAAAATAAAGCAATGACAAATATATACACATCATATTATTCTATTATATTTTTTTCTTTATTTTTTATCAAAAAAAAAAAAAGAAAAAAATATATTAATATTTAAATAATACATTATATACTTTTAATTTACATAAAAAAAAAAAAATTAATTTCTTATTTAATACATTAAAAAATTTATTTTAATATTTTATTGATTGAAGAATTTTAAATATATATATATAAAATAAATAATTGAATAATATATATAACAATTATATCAAAAAATTATAAAACATATATATGCCTATAAGTACATATATATTATTATATACTAATTTATTTTAAGAAGAGAGAGATAAAAAAAAAAAAAAAAAATAAAAAATACTAATTAATTATTAATATTTTTATGTTCCATTTTTTGATTTTTTAGAGTTCATCTGAGCTATTCAAAATGTTATTTAGGAAATTTTCATACCATTTATTATTAGAAGTTAATTTTTGTAAATCTTCTTGATTAATTTCTAATCCCATGAAATTTGAAGCTTTTTGTAACATTTCTAAATGTGTCTTACTATTATTAATATTAACCTGTATTTTGGGTTTTGATGCACCATCTTCTGCTTTTACTTCTTTTATTTCAATTTCATCCATTAATGCATTAACTAACTCATTATTATTTGTGTATTCAATAAATTTAAGCATCCCAATTAAAATTTGATTTAATTTATTTTTAACTTCTTCATCTTTTAGCTTTTCTCTGTCTATCTTCATTACATCAGCTAATTTCTCTAACATTTCTTTATGTCCTTCTGTATCTTTTATTATATCATCTATAGATTTTTTTTCTTTATTATTTTCATTATCTTTCATTTTTTGAATAGTTTTTCTTAAAAAAGTTTTAACCATTTTTTTTTCTGATGATTCACTTTTTGAATTTAATAAGTTTTGTAAATACATATAAAATTTCATCATTTCATGAAGATCACTTGCACTGATTAAGTTATCAAACATTTTATTATTTACTTCTTCATATTTATCAATTTCATTATTATCTTTATGTTCATCTGTTTCTTCTTTTTTCAATGCTTGTTGCATTTCTTTAAGTAAGTTATTTGCCTCTTCTATCTTATTTTCAGCTATTAGCTGTTTTATCTTATCCATATCTATTAAATTAGATATATGATCAAGATTTGTATTCTTGTTATTTTCATTTTTCATAGAACTTAAAATATTTTTGTTTTCACCTTTTCCATTAACATAAAATAACACAAAAAAATAAAAAAAACTAAATAAAAATACGAACAAAACTTTATTTTTGTACATCTTTAATAACGATATACAAAATTAGAAATAAATTAAAAAAAACAAAAAAAAAATTTTAAAATTTAATAGATTTAATGTTCAAAAAAAGCAAAATTTAAATATACTTAAAAGTATAGAAAATAATATACTTTTATTAATATTAACAAGAAAAGAAAATAAACCTTAAAATTTATTTATTTTCACCTGTTATTGGAAAAATGATATATTGAAACTATATGTAATATTATTTTAAAACGTAAAAAAAAAAAAAAAAAAAAATCTTTAGCAATTTTTTATAAGCCTTTTTTTTTTTTTTTTTCATTCGCATGCTAGTTTTTACTTAAATTTTTTTTTTTTTTTTTTTTTTTTTTTTTACATAAGATGTAATAAAAATATAATTCTAAAATATTAATATAAAACGGTTTTCATAATAATAATGCATGCAAAAATATTTATAAATATGCATGCGTTTATTAAATAAAATAAATTGAAAAAGATATCTAAAATTTATATGAACTAAAAGTACTTTAAAATATTTTATGATTGTATTTTTGTAAATCTTTTTTTTTTTTATAATTAAAAAGAGGTTTAATAATGGTTTTTTTTAAAAAGTTATCTTTTTAAAATTTATAATACTATTATTATAGGATTTCATTTCAGAAATTTAAATATTTTTTTTTTTTTTTTTTTTAGATATTTATATATTAATTTTTAATATATTCAATATTTTAACAATACAAAAATAGAAAAAAATTAATATTTTTTTTATTTTTTATGTTATCTTTTTTATATTATTATACATTATTTTAATAAAACATATAGTATTTTTTCTATCTTTATCTCTCCACTTTTAAGTTAATTTTATTTTTTTTTAACTGCATTTTCTACAACATAAAAAATAAAATGACAATAAAAAATAAATAGAATTTTTTATGTAATTATACTTTTAAAAATTAGCCTTTTTATATTTATTTTTTGTAAATATTTAAATTTTTGAAAAAATATAACAGGAATACTTAAAATATTTTTTTATAGTTTTTATTTTTTACAGAATATTTAGTATTTATTTTTTTAGAATTTATAGATTTTATTTTTTTTTATTTTTTTATTTTTTTTTTTTTTGTTACAAGACATAATAATTGTAAAAATATTAAAAAAATAATTAATACTAATTGTAAAAAATATTAAAAAAATAATTAATGAACTATTTTACTTTTTAAATATAGAGGAAGTGTTGTATGAAGATATAAAATACATTAAAAATAAAAATAGTTTTGTAGGAAAATAGTTATAAAAATTTCTTTTTATAAATTAGTCTTCTTTTGTTTTTGGAAAGGATAAATTTTTAAAGATTATTCCTATATATATATATATACATATTTATTTATATTTTTTTTTTTTTTTTATTTTAATTATTATTAATGAGAAAGCTACATTTAATTGCGTTTCAATTTTTCCTTTTTTTGTGTGCTTTATTAAGCAATAGTGTTGTTTTAACATATAGCCTAACTGAAAATTTATATTGGGATCTTTTAAAAATATTTAAAATCAATGTAGAATTTTTAAAGATATTACGTGATAACAATATACGTTCTTACATTCAAAGTTATATAATATCAGAACATTTAAAACATCAATTAAATAATAAAGTATATAATAAATATGATTTAATTGATCACATTGAAAGAAATATATTAAAAGATTATCCTAATTTAATATACAGAAGCAATGTTAATAGAACTGAATTACATAGATTTTTAGATAGATTTATTGTAGATGAAGAACGTATTATTAGAGACTTTATGAATCACTTTTTTTATAACACATTTGATATAAAAGAAGTACATAATGGTTTATGGAAGAGATATTATGAAGAGCAAGCAGATATTACACATTTAAAAACAACTTTTTTTTCTATTTCTAAAGAGATTAGCGAAACGTCGAATATATATAATGAAGAAAATACATTGTATTACAATGATAATAGAGAAAAAAATGTTTCAAGATTAAATTCTTTGAAAAATATAGTAACCCAATTACAAAATAAAGTAAATGTATTATATGGGTTAGGTTATGAGGTAGTTCAACTACAGAGAGATATAAGAAGGGACCTTATTAATTATAAGAATACAAAAAATGGTATTAATGATGCAAGCATATTAGATCAGTTAGAAAACATAATATATATGTCCATTTACAATTTGGAAAATAAAGTTACTTCATTAAGGTTTCAACTTAAAAGAAAAATAAGTTTTCTATTGGAAGAAATAGATAGATTATCAAATGAAGTTGGAATTGATAAGAAGCAAGGAAAATTGTCCAATTTTTCATATTATAAAGATACTATTTTAACTGTTGAAGAAATTAAGAGTGAATATGAGGAATATATGAAAGGAGTAGAATTTACTGAAAATTCTGATGTAAAAAATACTTACACATTTTTTGAGAAATTATTATTATTATTAGGAAAATATACATATTGGTTGGAAAATCAAAATCCATATTCATACTGTCAAAGAAAAGATATTCCAGAAGTTCTAAGTATTAGTGTAAAACTTGTAGAAAAACTAAGAGATTCTTTCATTGATGCTAATAATCGTTTAGTAAAATTATTTGAAAATTTATATGATGAATTAAATAAATTTTTATACACAGAAAAACATAATTCTACTACCAACATATATAATCTTGCATGGAATGATATAGAAAACTTCCATGCAAAAGATTTATTAACTGGTTGTAATAGACTTTCTCATATCATTTTCATTTTACAAAAATTGATAAGAATTTATAAAGATAAAAATAATCATTTAGATAAGAATTCTTTGTATAATTTAGATAAAATGTTAATTAGTTTACAAAATATGCAATCGAGTTTAGAATTACATAAATCTCAATTTGTTAAATTAGTACATAGTCCGGAAAATTTACAAATGATAAGAAATGATTTAGAAACTAATGGTAATGTATTTCGTGAAAAATTTTTACGTATAAAAACAACTGTTAATTCATTTGAGGTAGCATCAGGTCAATTAAATTCTGAGATAGATAATATACTTTACTTAATTAGTAACATAATTAATAATGACAATTTGATAGAAGAATTTAGGAAAATAAGAAATTTATGGAGAAGATATGTTAAAGATAATTATAAACAATATAAGCATGAGGATAGACTTATTAAGGCCTATAAAGAAAATAAAAATATTATATTTCCCCCTGATTTTGGTTTAACAAAATCATTCATAGTTAATGATAGTATTAATAAAAATGTTTTAGCTTCTTCTTATTTTACTAATTTATATAATGATATAATAAAGAAATTTGATTCTTTAAAAACTCAAGATGAAATGTTAGATCTATTTTCAGTAGTATATAGGTCAGTAGATTCTATTATAAAATTAATTAAAGAAAATAGAAAAATGTTAAAATTAAAGTACGATAAAAAACGAAAAGAAATATTAGAACTCATAAATATTAAAAATTATTCCAGAGATAGTGGTCAATCAACTCATACAGAATTAATTGAACTTGAAAAGAACATTGTGAATAATTTGCAGAAATTATTTATGAATAAAATTAATTTGCATAAACAAATAGAAAATTCTGTAGAACTCATCAAAGATGATTTATATAAAAATAAACTCCCATCTTATTGTAACCTTGTTGAAAAGTTTATTACTAAATATTTTCTAACCATATCAAAATGGAAAATTTTCATTAATAGAAACAAAGGAGTTATCCCATCTAATTTAATATACAAAATTGAGAACGTGTAAAATTAAAAAAAAAATATAAAATAAAATATAAAAAAAAAATAGAAAAAAAAAAATTAGAAAAAAAAAAAAATAAAAAAAATAAATAAAAATTGATAAAAATTTGAGAATTTTAATAAATGAAGAAAATGAAAATTTTAAAAATTAAAGTGAAAAATATTATCAAACTATAAGGAATTAAAAGGAAGAAGACTAGAGAAATATTAACATGAATTTAGATCTTTTAAATTTAGGATTTTATCAACACAATTTCCCAATAGTATATTTATCTTTTTATATGTCTTATAACTCCCGCAAAACTTAATTTTTAATAGAATTTTAGGTTATGTTTAATTGAACTGTTTTGAATTAATAAAGAAAAAGTGGAAATATTTCAGTAGTATAAAAAAGGAGAATACTTAGGAATTTTTTATGAATTTTTTTTTTATATATGTATAATACATATATATTAATTAATATTATTTATAAATTTAAATTTTTTTTTTTATATTTTATACTAAATATTTCTCTGTTAACTTTTTTCATTTTTTTTTTTTGATAATCAAATGGAACGATTTTAATATTTTAAATTAATATGGTTGTTATGTTATCTTTACTTTTTTTTTTTTTTTTTTTTTTACCCTAATAGCATATTTTATCATGTTTTTAACAACCCTTTGTAAATTAACATTTATCTTTTGTGATGATTTAATATATCTTATAATTTCTTATATATTTAGGACATCACATAATACGTCACTAGATAAAACTAAGAAATCATAATTTTTAGTTAATTTTAATTTTATTATATCAGGAAGACAGATGATAACTAATTGTTTTTTTTATAAAAATCATAATTCAATAAAATGATTAATCATTGAATTTAATTTAGAGGAATTAATATTTTCCATTTGATTTAATAATGCAACATTTTTTTATATTTAAAAAAGTTTCTTTTATATTTTGATATTTACTTTGTAAAGTTTTAAAGCAAATTTTTTTTATAAAAGAAGTAAATGTAGTTTCTCGTAAGCTTTTTTTGAAACACACAAACATTTAAATATTTTGATATTTTCATTACAAGAGACTTCTTTTTTGTAATTAAAATGTGAATTTTCTTCTAAATCATTTTTATTTTTTCTTAGAAAAAAAAAAAAAAAAGGAATATTTATTAAAATTATTTACATTATTTATTGAAAATTCTTTTATTTTTTGATACATTGTGTTTTTTACTCTTATAAAATATATATGAGTTTTGTTTGTATTTTACGTTTAATTTGTTTGATGAATTATTGATGATATTATTTTTAATAAATTTTTTTTTTTCTTCCTTTCTTGGTATCTTAATTAAGTTTTTTATAGATGATTATATCTATTAAATAACAATGTTACTCCTTTTTATTACATGAATTATTATTTGGATGAGCTTTATATAAAGAATTTTTCTTCTTGTTATGCTTAGTTAAACGAGATTTATAGTAATCACTTTTATATATATGAAAAAGCATAGAATTATATCTAGTTAAAAAAAAAAAAGTTTGATATTCCAATGTCTTTATAATTATTTAAACTAAATTTAATAAAAGTTAACATATTACTATCGAAATAAGAGTTCTAAAACTTTTTTAAAAAAAATTTTTTTTATATATTTTATATTTATAATTACCAAATGATCTGATAACTGATAATTTTCCTTCTATTTTATTTTTACGTACATAAGATTCATATAAGAAAATTCGTTTATATTCAGCATCCATATTTGTCTTATGAGAATTAGTTAATTAAAAATTTTCATCTTTTTTTGTTAGTAAACCTTTAGAGTCAACACAATTTATAATGTAACAAAATTGATATAATATTAACAATATAATTACAGTGGAACGAAAATTTTTATTGTCTCCATTTAAATTATATAAAAAATCATCATCTGTTTTTTTAAAATCTTTAAATATTGATAATTTAATATCATTATATATATTCTTTGATAAAATTATATCTCCACATAAATAAAAAACTTATTTTTGAAAATTTTTTACTATCTTTTTTTTAATATATTTAACACATTCTAAACCATTATATCTATCATAAATATTAATAAAAGAATAAGTTAATTTATCATTTTAATTTATTCTTACATTTTCAAGTATAATAAACTTATCATCTAAATTCTTTATTATTCCTCTTGTACAATATATATATATATATATATCTATTTCAAATCTTATTATTTTAATTATAGTTTCTCCTTTTTTTATTATATCATTTTTTTTCAATTAATAAAATTATTTTTTTTTTTAAAATAATCCATGCTTTATTTACCTTTTTTTTTTTTTAAATAAAATTTTTATTTCTTTATTTTTATTGATTTCTGTTATAGGAGAATATTCTATTGATTCTCTACTTCTAGCTTCTTCATTTACACTAATATTTTCATGAGTATATTTATTTAAATTATTTAAATTATTTAAATATATATTTTCTGTATATTTTTCTATTGTAGAATGAATTTTTTTTTTTTTTTTAAGAAATTTTTGATAATTTTAATTTTATATTTTCTATTAGAGTAAATACAAATATATGAGGAAATTTATCTGAAATTTTTATAATTTTTTTTTTTCCTAATATATTCAAGATAATTTCTAACTTTATATAAATTTTGATTTTCAATAGATTCATTTTCACCGTCTAGTAAAAAATCAATACATTTAACATGTTTATTTTTATTTAAAAAGGTATTTATCTTTTTTTTTTTTTTTAAATCATAATAATAATTCTTTATTAAACTAAATCCTAACTTTTCTTTGGTTTAAATTTATTATATATATTTTTTAATTTTACAATATGCTTGTGTATTTCCATTGTGTTTTTACTATTTAATGAGTTTTTCCTTTTATTTAATTTTTGTTTTTTTTTTTTTTTAGAAAATATATTTTTTTTTGCATTCAAATTATTCAACTTATTTGTTAATGGGTAGTATACTTTATTTTTATTCTTTAAATTTATATTAGATAAATTATTTTTATTTTGATGATCCTATTTTTCTCTACGTTCATTTAAAAGTGAAATGTCGTTTAAGATTCTTTTATATGTTTCTGCATATTCTAAAAATCTAAAAGAAAAATCATAAAACAATACAAAATCATCATTTTCGTTAATATTTAGTAATTTATATATATTAATTGAAACACTAAAGAATAAATTCTCTTCTATAAAATTACATTTTTCTTTATTATTATTTTTTTTTTTTTTTTTTTATGATTATTTTTATATGTTTTAATTCTATTCAATTTGTATTTTACTTACTTATTTGAAATATCCTTTCCTAATTTTTTTTTTCATTTCCAGAAGTTATATATTCTCCTCTCCTTATAAAGTACAAAATAAAGAAATATTAAAAATAAAAAAAAGGGAATTTTTAAATGATAAATGATTAAATCATAAAATAAAATGAGTATTAAATATATGTAGAAAATATATGTTATAATGAGATAATAATAGATTAAATCTTATAAAAAAGTTAAATATATACTTCATATAGAATTTCGTTATAACATCATTTATAGAATAATTATCAAGATTGACTAGTGCAATTGCATATGTTGTCTTCTTATATGGAAAAAAATAAAAACTTTCAATTAAACATAATTTTAGTTTATATTTCTCCAATATATTTAATTTTCAATTTTGAATAAATTTATAAAATTTTAAACATTTACTATAATAAATGTTATACAATAATTTTATGTAATCAAAATTATTTAAATACTCATTCTTATCTAAGCTTGATAAAAATACTAAAAATGGTTGGCATAGATGACTTAAATTATATAAACATTTTTTTGTGTTTTTTCTTTTTAATTTTTTTAAACCTATATATGTATTATTTAATTTTACACATTTTTCATATTTCAATTCTATGTAATAATTTTTAAATTGTAAAAATGTATCTGAATTTAAAGAAAAAATATATATATATATATATATTTTTAATTTTAACTCTTCATATTTTAAAAATATATTATCAACAAATATTTTAAGAAAAAAAATAAAAATTGTTATTGCAGGATAGAATAAAATTGAATAATAATTTTAAAAATTGTTCATATTAGTATATTTATTGATAATTTTGAATGAATATTTTTATCTATATATAATACAAGACTCTTGAATTTTCTATAATTATTAATTATCATAAAATATTTCTTTCTTTTTTTTTTTTTTTATAATTTAACGATCAATTTTTGTATCTCTTAGTCTCCTCTGAAATTAAACCACAATTACTCAAGTTTCATTTATTATTTAAAATTATTTTATAACGACCTTTATATGAATTAAAATATATATATATATATATATTTATTTATTTATTTCGTCTTTTTGTATTTATTTAGACAATAAATTTTATCTAAAATAATTTTCTTCTATCTTATTTTAATTTATATAAATAAAGTTGTAATATATAAAATTTTTTTTTTTTCATCATTTCTAATTTCAATTATTTTTACCAAAATTTTGCTTCTTTCTATTATCATAGTAGCCTTTGGGATATATTACTTAGATACACAATAGTTTTTTTTTAACAAAAAAATTCTTTAAGCATTTTTATTACTAAAAATATATATAATTGTATGCATAAATGTTTAACAAAAAAATTTTTTTTTAACGCGATTTTTTAAAAATTGAAGAGTTTTTATTTTTATTTCTTTTTTTTTTTTTTTTGTGAAATTCTATAACTATTTTTCTAATATAGAATAATATTATTCCAACTCATATATATTTTTTTTTTTATTTATTTTCATGTTTAATTTACAAGATGAAAAATATAGAGATTATATAATTTTATGTAAACTTTCTATTTAATAATTTATTAAATACCTAAACTAAATAATACAGAAATTTATAATACTAAAAGTGATTAAGTAGAACAAGTGCTATTTTAATAGATCTATTGAGAGAAACAATTCTAATAAATATACACATTATTAAATTTATAATTTTAAAAAAAATAATTCAATGTCTTCAAAGCAAATTAGTTTAAAAAATATATATTTAAAATTTTATAATAGAAAAACTATAATATAAAACAGAATATAAAAATAAATAAATATTATTATACATTTTTTTAAAATTTTTTACTTAATACTTTCTTCCCATGCTTCTTAATAAATTCATATTCAATAAACTTATTCATTATATAATTTATTTCCTTATTTAGAGATAGTTGTAATTTGTGATTTTTAATCATTTTTTTTTTTTTTTTTTTTTTTAAATCTTATTTCATTAATTATTAATATATGTGATT
>NW_021628251.1:150951-152972 GCF_900005855.1 Plasmodium gallinaceum | reverse complement strand
TTATAAAAGAGAAAAAAAAAAAAAAAAAAAAAAAAATAGGAAAATTTGCATCTTTTTCTGAATTTATAAGACTTGATTCAATTTTCTTTTTTTTAATATTTAAAGAAAATTTTTATAAATAAAATAAAAAAAGATAAATCTTTTTATTTATTATCGTTTGATCATTTTTTATATTTATTCTATGTCTCTTTAATATTATATATATATATATATATATGTTAAGATTAATAATAAAGTTGGTTTTTGTTATATTGATTTTATTGAATTAACATAAAATATATCCACATGCATAATCAGCTTATTTAAGTTGTTCTGAAAAAAACTTGTAGAAATAAAAAAAACAAATAGGAAAAATAAAAACAAATAAAAGAATCTTGAATAAGAAACACTTATTTACAAATTTTTTTTAAGCAATTTGAGTAACTATAATTTAAAAAAGCCATGAGTTAAAATTGAGAACCTTATGCCCTAGAGTCTACAGTTTAAATTAATTTTATACTAAAATTTCATTAAGGAAAATATTTTTATTTTTTCTTCTTTTCTTTTAATTTTTTAATGCATATTTATTATTTTTAATTTTTCTTATTTTTTTTTTTCCATTAAATATAATTTTTAAATAATATTGTTTCCTTATTTTACTATATTTTTTTTTTTTTTTTTTATTGTTGTTGTTACAACGCATGCAACTATATATTATAGAAAAAGTGTTCTATATTTTTAAAAGATCATTGAATGTGCAATTTTTTTTTTTTTTTTTTTTTTTTAAATGAAATATAAAATAATGTAAATATGTTTCAAATTAATAGAAAAATTTTAATATAAAAAATAAAATATATTATTTCTATATAATTTTAAATACATTAAATATAAATAATATATGTAAAGTGGGTATTAGAATTATAATTTTATATTAATTGTGAGAAAAAAAAAAAAAAATATATAAATTTAAAACATAAATAAATATAATAAAAGGTAAAAATGTTTGCATTGATATCAATAATCTTGGTTATATTTCATACAAAGTTAATTATAGGAATAAATAATAAAAATAAAATATGTACATGTGATTTTACTGATAGATTAAATTTTATACCCCAACAGAGAACAAAAATTTTATGCGATCTGAAACCAAAACATGGGGATGAAGTTAAAGTAATTGCTAATGAGAATTATGAAGTAAGTTGTTTTAACAATTCAACAGTATATTGTCCTTCAAAAGGTTATTTTCTAAGTAATTCTATTATAACAAAACATTCTCCAAAGTTAAAATATTCAAAAACAAAAATGGTTCTGAGTGGGAGAAATGTTTCAGTCTATCACTTGATTATTGATGAAAACGCATCTGACATACTGTTTTATTGTTATGTAAAACCAAATCAAGTTTCCGAACTTTTACATGGGGTTGTAAAAATTGATTTAAAAAGAGAAATTAGTGAAGAATATTCTAAACCTTTAGAAGATGGAACTCATGTTTGTGATTATTCAAAAGGAAATCTAAATATATATCCATCATCTGGATTTTATTATAAAAATTCTAGATCAGTTAATTGTATATACAGAGTTATACCCAATAAATTATTTTTAATTAAACTACCAAAATTGGATATAGTTACTGAAAGTTTCTTACCAAGTATTGTAAATTGTTTATCTGAACATGCCTTTATTAATTTTACATTAAAACATGTAGAAGAATCAGAAGATTCTGTTACTTTTCATATTACATTTGGTGAATTTACAAGATCTTTTAATTTATCTTGTTCAATGGATTTATCAGAATATAATATTGAGCCATGTGCTGTGGGAAAAAAAGGAAATGTCACCTTTTTTTTTAATGTGTAATTAAATTATCACAATTATAAATGAAATGTATCCTATAGGTATTAATGATAAATTTAAATAAAAATGAAAAAAAAAAAAAAAAAAAAAAAAAAAAAAAATCATATATATGTATAAAATGGAATTATAAGATAAAAATTAAATTATGAAAAAAAATTAAATTATGGAAATTAATTTTATATAAA
>NW_021628251.1:147614-149951 GCF_900005855.1 Plasmodium gallinaceum | reverse complement strand
TTTTTTTTTTATGTTTTATTTCTTTTTTTCTTTTTTTTTTTTTTTTTTTTTTGTTTCATAAATTCCTTTAAAAATACAAAATAATATTTCCATTTTGTCTTTTTAAATTTAGAAATACAGATAAAATCCTTTTTTTTTTTTTTTATTTTTTTTTAACAATGTATATAGATATTTATGTTTTTTGAAGTGTTCATTTTTCTATTTTTGTTTTTACAGATTTATAAAATTATACTTTTTTTTTATTTAGAAGATATTTAAAAATTTAAAATTATTTATACTATAATTTTTAATAATTAAAATAAAAAATGAATTTATGGAATTTTATATATGTAATGTTAAATGGGATAATATAAAAATAAAATTTTAGAAAAAATTAAAAAAAAAAAAAATTAAAAATAAAAAAGAAATAAAAAGAGATATAAATTTTTAAATTAAGAATGATAAATAAAATTTGAGAAAATGATACCTGATTTAAAGGAAATTTATGCTAAAGAAATTTTTGGAAATAAAAAGTTAAGAAGATTTTTTTTAAAATATAAATCTAAAGGAAAAGTTTTGTATTCTTTTACATCTAATAAGGTAAAAATTAACAAAATGAAAAAACTGAGTATATGATTAAATAATCATATTTAATATATACTATTAAGTAATATATCACCTAGATATAATAATTTAGATAAGATATAATTTTAAGATAAGTATAAATTAAATTTAGGAAAGTGAATAATTTTAAAGTAAAAAAGTTTTATGGTTATTTAAGTTTAGGAATTTTAAAATAATTTTATATATACAGTGAATTTACATTTCTATTACTATTTAATTATAAAATATTTTTTAATAAGATGGTTTTGTTTCAATTCTTAAAATTATATTTTTATAGGAAACTATAAATGAAGAAAAAAAGAATGATAATTTATATATTTTAAAATATAATGTAGAATAGGAATATAGATAAATTATTTATATTAAATTAGAAAAGCAGTTTAAAACATCCATAAATATATATATATTATTTTCCCCTTTTTTTTTATTACAGAGCATATATTTTAAAGTATTAAAAAATAAATTTTATAAGATTTCTACTTTTCTTTATTTATTTTTTGTTATTTTTAGTAAAGATATTTTATATATACTTTTAAATAAGGTTATAAAACCAAAAAAAAAAAAAAAAAAAAAAAAAGTTATATTTTGGTTTATTTTATTTCATTATATAGTTATTTTTATCTTAATTTCTTAAATTAAATGTATATATGTACTATACTTACGAATTTTTTTTAATAGAAATATGATGGAATTTCAGATTTTTTTATTATAATACTAATTTTTTTTTGTTTTACCGATATAATAGTTAATTTATTAACGGACACAAATTATTTATTTTATTTTATGTTTTTTGATATCCTATCATTAACTTTATTGTTTTTTGATATCTCTATTTATGAAAAATATTTGTTTGATTTCTTTTGCTTTTCTATTAAAAGGTAAAGAATAACAAAAATAAATTTTATTATATTTATTTTTTTAAAATGTTTCCATCCCTATCGTAAAAATTCTTTTGTGTTTAGTTTTTAATCTTTTATAATTCTAGAAATTATGTGAAAATTTTAATAAATCTTGAATCTTTATCTATTTGTTCTAATTAGCTTATATGGGATAAAAGAAATTGATAAAGAAGAAATATTTTATTTAGTGCACTTATTTAAAGTTTTACGTGTTGTAAAAATATATCGATTAATAATTCATTTTATTAAAAAACTTACAAAAGACATATATAAACATAGAAATAAGTGGAATGTTATAAGCATTTTTAATAATCACGAAAAAAAAAAAAAATAAATGATTCTTTGTTTTGTGACTTTTTTTTTTTTTTTTTTAGTTTGAAAAAGTAGAAAGTATGCAAAATATAACAAATTTAAAGGTATATATATATAAAAAAATTCAGTCTTTTATAGAATTAAAAATAAATAAAAATATTTATAGAATATAATTAAATTTATTTTATTTTTTATTTATGTTAGGGAAGTTTAAAATTTACAAATAAAATGCATTTAGCATTAATAAAAAGATATTTTATGTCTTTATTATTTATTATGCTATCTTATATATTCATAGAAATAGTAAAGTCTTTTTTTTTTTTTTTTTTTTTTTTTTTTTTTTTTATAAATATTTATATTTATATTTATATAATTTTAATTTTAATTTTGTAACAGATTTCAATCTCAAAGGAAAAAAAAAATTCAATGAGCTATTTTATTTATAACTTAGATCTGTTAAAGAAAATAAATTAACAGACTAAATATATATATATATATATATATATATATATATATATATTTA
>NW_021628251.1:119622-147608 GCF_900005855.1 Plasmodium gallinaceum | reverse complement strand
TTTTTTTTTTTTTTTTTTTTTTTTTTTTTTTTTTTTATAAATATTTATATTTATATTTATATAATTTTAATTTTAATTTTGTAACAGATTTCAATCTCAAAGGAAAAAAAAAATTCAATGAGCTATTTTATTTATAACTTAGATCTGTTAAAGAAAATAAATTAACAGACTAAATATATATATATATATATATATATATATATATATTTATATCATTTTTATATGAATACACCTTTTCAGAATTATTTACGATGATTATTATGAAAATGAATTTTTAAAAGCTCTATATTTTTATAGTGTATAAAGAAAAATTTAATATATTAAGTCTAACATATATATATATATACATATATACATATATATATATATATTATTATAGGAAATTCAAAAAAAAAAAAGAGATGTTGAATATTTAATAAGTTTTAAATCAAAAAAAAAATTAAAAAATTTTATTAATAAAAAAGAAATTAATTTGAAGGAAAAAAATTTTATATTATGGGATTTTACAAATTTGTCTTATGTAATAATATTAAATAAAAAAAAAAAAAAAAAAAAAAAAACATATTTATTTAAAAAAAAAAAAAAAAAAAAAGTAATAGAATAATTAAAATGTATTCATATGTATAGAATGATCTAATTAAGTTTTTAAATATGAATTCTACAAATCATGACAAAAATGTTGAAGTAGAAATTATCTTGGATAATACAATTAAAGATATAAGTAATAAAAAAAAAATAAGAAAAATGAATTTTTTTTTAATAATATTAAAAAGTTTGCAACTTATTTTATCTATTTTTTTTTTTTTAAAAAAGATGAACTAAGATATTATGAAGTTAAAATCTATAAATCTAAGGACTATACATTTTATATAAATATTAAAAAAATTATAGAAAATAAGATAAAAAAAATAATAATTCTTAAAATATTTGTTATAATAGTATAATATAAAAAAAATTAAAAAAGTAAATAAAATAAGATAAATTTTATTTTATTTTTTTTTCTTCTAAAATTTTCGCATTATTCAGTTTTCACTTGTTATACTATTTTACTTTACATGTGAATTGAATATTTTATTATTTCCTATTGAAAGCATTTTAAAAAAATTAAAACTTATGAAGTATGTTGTATATATATAAAAGAGATATATTGTATTTTTGAATATTATTAAATCTAAAATTTCATGTATCTATATGTTCCTTTTTTTAATATCTCTTAGTCTACTCAATTTTTTTTTTTTTTTTTTTTTTGTAGAGCTAACCCAATATTAGCACTTGAAATGCAAGAAGAACTGTTAAATCATGAGTTGAAACATATTTTAAGTAACTCAAAATTAAAAAGGTAAACATAAAAAAAAAAAAAAAAATCATATTTCTTTGTTTACATAAATAAAAAATAAGGTATTTATATTTCATTTATTTAAATTATTTTAAATTAGAGAAGATAAAAAGACAATAATGTATTCATATGATTTTATATATATGTACATCTTATTATTATTTTATTTTATTTTTTTTTTTAAAATAATTTTAGAAAAAGTATAAAAGAGAATTATGAAATATTGAAAATGGAAGAAAATTTAATGAAATTAGGTACATTAATGTTATTAGGTATAAACATTTAAAATTATATATATATTCATTTTTTGTTTAATTCATTTTAAAATTTTTTCATTCATTATTTTTAGTTACAACTTGACGCTTTTAGAAAAAAAAAAATATGTATACCTCTTATTAGAATAATTATTTTCATTTTTTTTTTTTTTTTGAAAAAATATTAAGGTTTTGGAGAAGCAGGAGCTAAAATTATTTCTAAAAATATCAATGAACAAGAAAATATTAACCTATTAGTAAATGGAGAAATAGTCTATTCAGTTTTTGCATTTTGCGATATAAGAAACTTTACTGAAATCACAGAAATATTAAAAGAAAAGGTAAATATATATTTATTTTTTTTTTTTTTTTATAGATATGAGAACCATTTTTTTTTTCATTTTTAAATTATTTATTTTATATTTAACATTTATTATTTGCATAGATAATGATATTTATTAATTTAATTGCTGAAATTATTCATGAGTGTTGTGATTTTTATGGTGGTTCAATTAATAAAAATATAGGAGATGCATTTTTACTAGTATGGAAATGTAAAAAAAACAAATATACATATGAGGAAAAAAAATGTTATAACTCAAAAAACAGTAAAATAGAAAATAAAGATTTTTCAGAAAAGGAAGATGTAAAAAGAATATGTGATTTAGCTTTTTTGTCTACAATACAAACATTAATTAAACTTCAGCAGGTAAACAATACTTCATTTATTTTATTAAAAATTATAATATATATGAACATACATACTTTTTATTCATTTTTTTTTTTTTTTTTATAACCAAGTCAGAAAAAATAAATCTATTTTTAAAAAACGAAAAAATTGATAATCTAGTTAATAAAAATATTTTAGAGTTAAGTTTTGGTTTACATTTTGGATGGGCTATTGAAGGAGCAATTGGAAGTAGTTATAAAATTGATTTAACATATTTATCAGAAAATGTAAATATAGCTAGTAGATTACAAGATATTTCAAAAATATACAAAAGTCATATTATTATATCAGGAGATTTTTATGATAATATGTCAGACAATTTTAAAGTTAACAATTCTTCTATTCAATAAAATTTAATATGAATTTATATATATATATATATATATATATATATTTACATATATAATTTTTTTTTTCTGTAAAATAAAGAAATTATTGAGAAAAATAGATAGAGCTAAACTAAAAGGATGCAAAAATCCTTTAAATTTATTTACATTTGATTTATTCTTAAATAAAGTTAAAATAAAACACACATATAAAATATATAAAATATATAAAATAAAAACTAATAAAAAAAAAAATAAATAAATATTATATACTATATTATAGATAAAGAAAAAAACAGATGTGTATAAGTTTAATGAAGAATTAAATTTCAAAGTAAAAATACAAAAGGTAATTAAATTTTATAAATACATTTTTTTTTTTGTATAAAACAAAAATATAAATATAATTAAAATAAAATTATTTTAGATACTAGATGATATTAAAAAAAAAACAGATAGGAGAATAAGAAAAAAGGAAATATTAAATCTAAATTATAATGTAATTCCAATAAGAAAACTTTTTTTTCTTTAAAATAAAATTTTATATATCTCTATAATATTCTAAATGTAATATATATGATTTAGTAATTCTTTTATTTTTTTATAAATATTTAAACATTTTTAGATTTACGAAGAATATATAAAAAATAAAGATATAAAATCAATAAAAGTAGATTTTCCTAATGAATATTTAAATGTATTTGAAGATGCATTAGAATTGTATTTAAATGGTAATTGGAATGAATCAAGAAAAAATTTAGAATATTTAAAAAAAAATTATTTTTTTGAAGATAACATTGCAACTCAATTGTTGAATTTTATGAATTTGACAAATTTCACTACTCCTCAAGATTGGTGTGGATATAGAAAATTTTTACAAAAATCATAATTATAATTTTTTTTTTTAAAAAAATTTTAATAAAAGGAATATTTTAGTTAATAAAAATATCTAATTTTTAAAAGTTAAAGTTTAATTATATATATATATATAAAAGTAATATTTCTAAAAAAATGCATATTAAAAATAAATTTATTAAATTATTTTAAAAAAAAAAAAAAAGAAAACAAAAATGAATCAAATAACAATAATAGTAATATAAATTTATATGTGTATATTTTCAACTAATTTCATTTAAGCTTTCTACGTATTCATATGCTTTTTGTTGCACTAGTTTTTGACTATACAAATTTCCATGATTTTTTTCAAATAGAAGCCATTTTGTAAAAATCATTTTCATGATTCTTGGCTTATATTTAATTGAGATAAATCGTTCAAATATATTTCTAATAAATTCTGTGTCATTCTTATTTAATTTAATTTTTTCTTTTTTTTCATTTCTTGTTAATGAATTAATATGAATATCTAAATATGTAAACCAAATATCTGATCTTTTTGGGTATTCCTGAATTAATTTTTCAAAGTATGTTTTTCCTCTTTCTTTATTAGAATATTTATATTCAAAACGTGCAGCACTTATAATCATACTTAAATGTTTTCTTTTTTCCAAAGAGTACAATGATTTTAATAGAATAGCATGAGCATATTCTTCATCCTTAAATGTATTATGTAAAATTTCTAAATAACATGACCATATTTTCTTAGAATATTTAAATTTTTTGATAGCTTCCTCACAAATTTCTTTTAATTGAATTAATTTATTATTTACTTTTAAGATGTTGATCATGTGTAAATAAATAGATTTTTCATTATTACATAATAATGCTCTTTTAAATACATCATATAAATTATCTCCATAAACACATTCCATATTTAAATAACATAAATAAATATTTAATTTTTCTTCAACTTCTTGTATGTCTATAGTTTTTAAAGCTCTTTCAGCTATTTTTCTTGCATCATCTAAATTATTTTTTTGTAAATAGTATGCTATATAACTTATCCAAATAGCACTATTATTTTTTTTTGATACTAATAATTTCTCATAGTCAAAAGGATTAACATTATTATTATTATTATTATTATTATTATTATTATTATTATTATTTATAATAATATTATTATAACTATTATTATTTTTTTTATCTTTAATTTCTTTATCATATAAATTATTATCAAATGTATCATTACATTTTTTATATGTTTCTTCATTATTCTTTAATTTTTTAGAAGATTTATTATTATTATTAGTTGGATTAATTTTCTGCCTCTTTTCCTGATCGTTTTTTTTTGTTATTTCTGCATATAAACTTAAATGTTTTCCTTTATGAAGATCTTTTGTAATAGACATTCCTTCAACTTTTTTTTTTTTTAAGAATTTAAAGTTTTCATCATTCGTTTCCTTGTTTTTATTTATTTTATTTTTCATGGTTTTTTTTTCTTCATCTACATCATTCATTGAGTGAGTTTTTTTTCTATCTTTGTTTTTCTTTTCATTTTTCTTTATATCATATTTATTTTTTTTAGTATTCACATTTACTTCTTTATTTTTATCACTATTATAATAATTTTTAATTTCAATTGCATTTTTCTCTTTATGGTTATTATCTTCTATCACACTACCACAGTTCCAGTCTTTTTCTGCTTGTTTTGTTACTGTGTTTTCATTTTTAAATTTTTTTTTTTTTTTTTTACTTATTTCCTTATTCTTAATACTAATTTTTTTTTTTTTATGCTCTGTTCTTTTTTCTCCTTTATTTTTTTCTACAGTAACGCATTTTGAACTGTTTTTTTCTAAGCCACCATATTTTATCTGTTTTTTTTTTTTCAGATTTACTAATTTTGTGTTATTTAGCTTATCTTCATTACTTTCATTTAATTTATTATTATAAATGTTTGACTTTTTTTTTTTTATATTCATTTTTCTATTTTTAATTACAATGATGTTTTGATGAATTATTATGAAAAAATATCATTATTATATGACTATTCTTTTAAATTTTTTTCTCTATAAAATATTGTTTGAATACTTAAGAAATTATTAAAAAAAAAAAGAAATTATACTTTAATATTTTAAAATAAAAATAACATCTAAATTTTAAATGAATCACAGATTAATTCATATAAAAAACAAAAAAATTTTAAAAGTGTATTAAAATATCCGCAAATTTTTTTTATAATTTTTATTATTCTGTATTGTTCATTTTATTTTATTTTTATTTTATTTTTTTTTTTTTTAATTATAAAAATATTTTTAATAATAAAATTAAGAATGTCATTATTTATTGTTTTTTTTTTTTTTTTTTATTTCTTTATATACATTTTAATTGTTTAAAATATATAATGATTATAAACATTTAATTCTTTTTATTTTTCATAAAGAAATGAAAACTGATTTCTTTATAACTCTGTATTATTTTAAAGTTAAAATATTTATAATATAATTTTTTCTTGTTTATAAATATATATTGAATATGAATTTATTTGTATGTAACATTTATGCTTATAACCATAAATTTTTTACCCAATAAAAATAAGTTGCATTTATTAGAATTTTTTTAAGAAAATATCATTATATTATTTTAGATATAGTAACATACCTTTTTTAGGAGTTTATACTTTTTTTTAATTTTTTAAAGTTTCATATAAATAAAAATAATGTTTTTTTCCAAATAATTAAAAAATATATATTTGTAAAATAAATGAATAACAAAAAAGGATATATAAAATATATATTTAAAATGAAAAAAAAATAAATCTTTATATATGTATTAAAAAAAAATAAACTATGAATTTATTTAGGATCTCAAATAACTATGAAGATAATGTAAAAAAAATTAAAAAAAAAAAAAAATTCATTACATATGCATATACTATTATTCCATATGTTAATGTTTTACTAAACAAAAGGAACTTCTATTTGTGTTCTTTTATATATATTTTTAAAGAAAATTATTAAAAAAAATTAGACCAAATAAATAAAATTTTTTGACATTGCTTAGAAAAAGAATTTTCCTACATGATATTTATTGCAATAATATGTATTCTTTCCCAATTCATATTTTTAAAAATGTTATATTATCTATAAATAATAATATATATAAAAAAATTTTTTTTTTTTTAAATATTATTATGTTCTAATCAGATTACTAAAATTTTTATTATTTTTTTAAAAGAATGACACTTATATTTAAAAAAAATACATGAATACAAAAAGGAAAATTAAATAAAAACCAAATTCTTCTATCTTCTGTAGTTATTTTTATCAACTCTAAATGGTACAATTTAATTTTATTTTACTTTAAAATTATTTATTATTAATATATTATCTGAATAAATTAAATAAAAATTCTTTTACTATATAAAAAAAAAAAAAAAAAAAAAAAAAGCATTAGTATACTTTTCTAAATATTTTTAATTCAACATCCTTTTTATAAATTATCTTTAATGTATATTTATAAAAAGAGATTAATTATCTAATTAATGTGGTTATTACATTGTTAATTTATTTATCACATACAATAAGCTTTAATGACTATTTTGGGTTCCTTATTAACATTGGTATTATTTCAATATTTTTCATCTGCAATTTTATAAAATATTTATTTTAAATTCCATTATATATTAATTAAATCCGTTCAAAATTTTAAAACAAACTATTAGACTATATTACTTTTTTTTTATTCTTTTTTTTTTTTTTTTTTTTTTTTTTTTTTTTTTTTTTCTATATTTCTTCATACTTCTTGGTTACTTTTTTAATTTCTTACAAAATATCTAAATAATTTATTTAATTAGTAATATAATAACCTTTTATTTTATTGCTAATAAGATATTTACTTATATTATTAATATATGTTATACATTATTTTCACTATCATTTTTAAATAACTTTGACTTATATTCTTTGAATTGTTTTAATTGATCACTGCGAATCTTTTTTTGGGAAATATACTTTATATTATGTACTCGAAATAAATTATTTTGTGTTCTAAATACACAAGGAATTGCAACTTTAGCTGCTGCTTTTTTTAAAACTTTATAAACAGGATCATCAAAACCTAATGCATTAAATGGACTAATAGTAGGAATATGAAAAATAGTTTTCCCAGAAGGCACTCTTGCAACAAAATGATCAATTACTCCTTTTCCTTGCCCCATTTTTGTTCCATCTGGTTTTTTTGTTACACTATAAGTAGCATGAACGTCAACAAAGTATTCTTTTTTTTTTCCTAAATACTTACGTATAATTTGCCTCATTTCTGCTAATTTCTCTCCTTTTATTCTTTTAGGACAAGCACTAATTAACGATTTTCCAATTTTTATATCAGGAGCATTTAACGGAATTATTCTCCCTTTTGGGGCTTTTAATCGAACAGGCAAAGGACTTTTATAAATTACAGGAGGCATATTTTACTAATAAAAAATATATTATTATATATATATATATATATATATTTTTTAAATGACAATTTTAAAACATTACTATTTTAATAGATCAACATATAAGTAAAAAAATATATATTTCATTAAATACAAATTTGATGACAGAATTAAAAATTATTTTATTTTTTTAAAAAAAAAAAAAAAAAAAAAAAAGAAGTTTTTCATTTCTCTTTTTAACTAGTTAATATCCAATATATTCAATATTTTTTTATATCAAGTCTTCATAACCTTTATAATTGTATTTTCTCATATTTCATCTAATTCACTATTTTACTTAAAATTAATGATACTTTTTTAAAATACATAAAAAAAAGAAATAAAAAATCTTCTTTTTTTTCATTTCAATTCATAAAACTTTAAAATAAAATCATTACAAATTTACTTACAAAATCTAATTTTCAATAATATTCGTTATTATATATTGTAATAACAAATATTTATGTACTATTTATGATAAATTCATTTTATATTCTTTTGGTGAATTATTAATTTTAATATCATTTTAATATCTATAATTTTTAAAACATACAAATTTAAAAATTTTTTTTTTTTTTAAACATAAATTATATTAAAATAAATTTTTCATCGATTTTATGTGCACATTTATTTACAAATAAGAAAAAATTTTAAAAGAAAACAGTTTCTTCTTATTTAATTTTACAAACCGTATTAATTTTTTTCTATTATGAATAACACAATTTCATTATATAATTTAAGTTTTTCCAATAATTTTTTATTAGATGTTTATTTCTATTTTTTTAAATTATGATATTACTGTATAAAAAAAATATTGCTCCAACGTAGTAAAATCCATATACTCACAAATAAAAATTATTTATATGAAAATACTTAATAAATTAAAGCCAATATAGTTAAAAAAAAAAAAAAGAAAAAAACACAAAAAAATTAAACAAAAATTTATGTATTAAAAAGTTGATAATAGATTTCAATAATAATGTGTTATTATAAAATATTTAAAAAATATTCACCTTCATTTCTTCTAAGTATGTTTTATTTTTATCATATATTTAAATTAACAAGAGCAAGAACAATTACATTCCTCGGTTTGTACCCCTGTTTCAGTATGACATGAAGAATAACATTCTGTTGCACCATTTTCTGAACCTTCTGTTCCAGAACCTTCAGTTCCCGAACCTTCTGTTCCTGAACCTTCTGTTCCTGAACCCTCTGTTTCTGAACCCTCTGTTTCTGAACCTTCTGTTCCTGAACCCTCTGTTTCTGAACCCTCTGTTCCCGAACCTTCGGTTCCGGAACCTTCTGTTCCTGCTCCAGAACCTGAATTATCTTCAATTGGTAAATCGTTGCATTTTCTTGAACGAGAAATTTTTTTATTTACATTCATGCTTTTTCTCTTACTATTAGATCCCAAGCTAGCATTTCTGTATTTCATTGAAAAACCTGTTTTATTTTTGCAGTTACATTCACATTCACAAAAGTTTTCTGGTAGACACTTTATACAATCCTTTTCTGTTTTTTCTCGTGAAAAAATTTCTAAAGCTGAAACATTTTTTACTTTATGTTGGTTATGAGGATGCGCAACAGAACTTTTTCTTGAAATATTTCTTACTCCTTTACCATAGATAAATGCGCAAAAGAGAGATACAAAAATAATAAAAATTTTTTTCATTTTTACTGATATATATTAAAGTATATTATATGTAGAAATAAAGACGAAATAGGTAGAATTAAAAAAAAAATTAAATTCAAAAAAAACTATTTTACATAGAAAAATAAGTAAATATATTAAAAGGGGAAAAATAAAAAATTTACTTATAGATAGATCTTGAATTTTGATATAATACAAATAAAACAAAAAAAAAAAAAGTAAAAAATTAAAAATGAAATAAAAAAAAAATTGAAAATTAAAATAAATTCAAAACAAAAATAAAAATGAAATTAAAAATAAATATAAATTTATAATAGAAAAAGATAATGAAAGATCTAGCATTTTTCATAGATTTTTTCTACAAATTATTTTTTCCCTTATAAAAAGCTTTTTTTCTTCTTTTTTTATCAAAAAGCTATTTCTTTTTTTTTTTTTTTTTTTTTAAAAAAAGCTGATTTTCTTTTTTTTTTTAAGAAAAAAGCTATTTTTTTTTTTTTCCTTAAAAAAAGCTGATTTTCTTTTTTTTTTAAATTCAGAAAACTTATATAGCCATAAATGTTAGACATTTTATGTTTTTTTTTTTATAAATTTTTAAATAAATTATCTTTAAAAAAGAAAAATAATTAAAGTAATTTTTCATATACATTACAAATTCATATAGAACCTTATGAAAACTTTAGACTTGTAAATAGATATAAGCAAAAATTATGTAGCTTTATAATAGAACTGATTTGTCCATAAATTTTTATTGAGTATAATATGTTTACAAATTAAAAATTCTAGTCTATAATACATTTGGCAATTTAATTTTTTTTTTTTCGCCATCTTTTTTTTAGATATAGCTTGCTATATAAAAAGTTATTTGTGACATTGCATTTATATAATACTCTGATTAATATACACATTAGTATTTATTCTCCTAGTATGTTTTCAATAAACGTATAGATTGCTTCATTGAGATGATACATTATTTTAAGAACTTCAATGATTATAAAAAGATTTACGTTCCATAACATTTTGGAAGTATTTAATAATTTGAACTACAAATTATTGTTATAGCTTTTTTTTTATAAAAATAATAATAAACTATAATATGCATAAAAATGAAAAAATAATAAAAGTATTAACAACATAAGAAGACATGACTTTAATTTAAATATCTTTTATGTAATAAAAAATTTCTTAATATACTTACGTTCAATTATAATATATTGATAAAATTTTAATTTCTTGCATTTAAAAAAATCAAAGTAACTCTTAATTAGTTGTCTTCTTTTGTTGAATTCATTGATATTTTCTTTTTAATATATAATTATGTATTATATGAATTATAAAATAATTTTAATATATGACAAAAGTATAAAAGGATACACAACTTTTGATTTACGTAAAAACTTCTTTTAAGGTAAAAATTTTAAATCATGCTAAGAAGAAATATGTAAATAAAAAATAGTACTTTTATGTATTTTAATGTTTAACTTTATCCTTGCTATCAAAAATTTTTATAATTTTTAGTTCATTTTAATTAATTTTATGACTCGTTTATATGTGATATATATATAACATCGTTCTTTTTAATAAATATATAGCATAAAAAAAAAAAAAAAGAAAAGCAAAAATGTTCTCATAATCTCTCATTATAAAAAAGAGAAAAAAGTAATAATAATATATATTGCAAATATTGCTTTTTCAGTTTATTAATGAAAATACTGAATAAATTAAGAATTTAAACTTTTTCTTGCTTAGTATATATATTTATAAAATTTTCTTTAATATGATTAATTATAAAAATATAATACATGAAAAATAATAACAAGTTTTCAAATCTTTTAATTTTTTATATAATTTTTTTTTTTAGATAATATATATATTATTTAATATATATATGTATATTTTCTAACTTTTATTACTTCTAACTAAAGTTTTTATTATTTTGATTTATTAATACTTTTACAAGTTTTTCATAATCTATTTGTTCTTTTAATTGTTTCAACAACAACACAAAAATGTCTTTTCTTTAGCTTTTTTTATTACAGGCTCCATATATTGAACAGTGTAATTTTTTAGTAGAAAATGTGGATGATACTAAAAAGAAAAAAGAATTTATCATGTATTTTTTTACATTATAAAATATATATATATAATATTATTTTATTTACTTTTGGTGCCGAAAATAAGTTTTTATCAAAACTTAAATTAGATGAATCTCTCATAAATTTTTTTTCATTTTCATTTGATATCAACACACTCGTATTTTGGTCAGTGAAGCTGTCATTATTTTTTTCATTTAATTCATTTGAGTTTATTAAGTCATTATTATCATTTTTTTCTTCACATTTTACAGTAACTGCTTCATTTAATTCTTCTATTGTTTCATTTTTTTTTTTTGAATTATTTTCCATTTTTTCTATTTAACTTTTACTTTTATAAACTCTATATTTAATTTTTTTTTTTTTTTTTTCTGCATATATTTTTATAATATTGTCAATTTAATGATATTAATAAAATTTACATATTTTTTTATTTTTTCAATAGAAAAAAAAAAAAAATTAAGAAAAACTTATAAATTTTTATTTACGTCTGGAATTATAAAACTAAAAATGATGTAAATATATCAATTAAAGGTTTCTTTAAAAAAAATATTGAATTTTATAATTATAATCATTATTGTTTTTTATAATTTTAATACGTACGTACATAAATTAAGAAAAGACGTATGTACAATATTTTTTTTTTTCATATTTTGAGCTTTTTTTAATAATTCTTAAACATAAAATAGGAGATAATACTTTGCGTTAATTTTATGTATTGTCATACATTTGATAGAATAAAAATGCTACAAATACTAAAGTAAAGAAATTAAATGAAAAAAAAATATATAATTTTTATTAAGGGAAATTATCAGTAATATGTGGAAAATAGATCTTGCTACATTTGTTATAATATTTTTAATTGTGCAAAAAAATTTGACGAATTATATTTTTAGCTCGATAAAACTAACAAATTTCATGAATGAAATATCATCCTATCTTTTTTACTAAAAATAGTGTTAAGATGTATGTATATCTTCTTTAAAAATATTTTCCATTTATGCTTTTTATGTATATAAAAATTATATGAAGTTTATATGAGTGGTGAACTTATGGAAAATAAACATACACTTTTTTTTTTTTTTTTTCCAAATAAGAATCAGTAGCATTAGTTCGAAATAGCTTTTATACAATTATGAAATTACATAATGATAAAGCGTGTTTATAATATCTTAAGAAAAAGCCTTTTTTTGTAATTTTTAACAAGCCTCTTTAAACGAATATCAAAAAAAAAAAAAAATAAAAATAATTAAAATAAAATATTATGTTATAAAAATTCACATTATGCTTTTTATCCTTACATAAATATTTGTAAAACATTCCTAATGAGTAGAATTTATTATAATAACTAATGTAATATATATAAAAAAAATATTTTACTTTTTAATTTTTTGCTCTAAATAAAAAAATTTCCTTATATGGAAGTTTTTTTACCTTCATATTTTAATATCATTATTTTCTTTTTTACTTTAGAATTTTTTAATTATAAAATATTAGTATTAATTTTGAAGGTTAGTACTTTTATTTACATTTCTATAATACTTTTTTTTTTTTTATCCAAAAAATTAAGTATCTAAAAATGTTTCTTAATATAAGGTGATTAAATGAAATATAACTATTTTCATACAATTTCCCATTTTTTGGATGCTAAATAGTAAAATGAATTTATGAATGCAAAAAATATAAATATTTTCATATTAATTAAAGAATGCTTTTTTTTTTTTTTTTACTTATTATTTTCATTTCTCGTTTTTTATTAATTTACTATCTGAAAATATTTATAAAAATTCATATCTCTTTTTATAATGGTAATAAAATTTTATTCATAATGAAGTATTTTGTTTTTATCTTAATATATGAGAACATAATAACTATGATATAGAACAATAAAATATGCTCAAACAATTACATTTAAAAAAATATCTTTAAAATTATAAAATTTAAAATATCTCAAAAACTTTACGTGTTTTAATATTTAAAATTTTAATCTGAATCTTAAAATTTTTTTTTTTCTTTTTAGAATAAAATCATTATTTAATTAATTTTTCTTTAAAAATAATTATTTTAAATTTAATATTAAAATTAAAATAAAATTTGAAAATTTTAAAGGTTAAGATTTTTACATAATTTTATTTATTAAATAATGAAAAAAAAAAAAATGAGCAATAATTCAAACTAATTTAATAAAATTTGTAAAAAAAAATTAATTTGAATTTCATTTATTTAATTAACACGATTTTTTAAATTAATAAAACAATAAAAATTTTAATATAACAAATAACTTTTGTTGTCAAGTAATAAAGTATTTCTTTATTTTATATCAATCTATTTTTGTATTTAATTCAATTTTTAATTTTTTTTCAAATTGTTTTTTTATTTTAATTTAATTTATATTTAAAATAATATTATTTAAAAATATATTTGTGAAATAAAAATATAAACTTAATATTTCTTATTTAAAAAATAATGTCGCAAATAAGAAGTGAACCACAAGTTGAAGTTCCCGCTGGTGATTATAAAAAAGGAGCAAAAATTTTTAAAGCGAAATGTGCTCAATGTCATACAATAAATAAAGGTAGATAAAAGACATTATATATATTTTTTTGAGGAAATGTAGATGTTTATTATTCCCTTATTTAAATTAAAATAGCATTTGCTTTTTTTTTTTTTTTTTTTTTTTGTAACAATTATTTAATTTTTTTCAATGTTATATGAAATATACTTATTTTTTATATATATATAATTATGTTCTTTTTTTTTTACATATACAATTATGCATATATGTGAACTTATATATATAAATATATGTATATTTTTTTTTTTTTTTTGTGTGCAAAAGGGGGAGCTGTTAAACAAGGTCCCAATTTACACGGGTTTTATGGTCGAAAATCAGGAGAATCTGATTTTCCATATTCCGATGCAAATAAAAATTCAGGTATTATTTGGTCTGATAAGCATTTATTTGAATATTTACTTAACCCCAAATTATACATTCCTGGAACTAAGATGGTTTTTGCTGGTATAAAAAAAGAAAAAGAAAGAGCAGACTTAGTTGAATACCTCAAGAAGGCTTCATCAGAATAAAATAAAATTCACGTAATAACAATGTATTAAGCAAAGATGGAAAAGAATTTTTCATTTTAATGCTTTTTTTTTTTTTTTTTTTTTTTTATTAATATTATATGAAATTATACAAAAGAAACAATATAATGGGTTATTAAATATGAATAATTTACAAAGTAGACCTAAACAAAAAAAAAAAAAAAAAAAAAAAAAAGTATACTGTGTAGTGCTATTTTAAAATATTTTTAAATATCATATAATATGTAAGAAAACCCTTAATATATTCCGTTATATATCTTATTAAAAAGTTTAAAAAGAAATATCCTTTAATATTCTTTTTAAATAATAAAGAAATAAACACAAAAATGAAAAAAAATTTTACTATAAATAAATATCTTTAAATAATTATTTAAAAAAAATTATATATATATATATATATATATATGAAATATAAATAGAACTTATGCTTTGTAAAAAATAAATAAAAAAAAATATTTTTCTTGAAGTTTCAATTTTTAAAATATATATTTTAAATTATTTTATTCTTTTTAACAAATACATTTTTTTTATAAATATAAATTTAATAACTTATATATTTGATAACAATTATTATAAACATTTTTATTTCTTTTTAGAAGTAGAGAATATATTTTAATAAAAATATAATATTACTTTATATATAAGATTGTAAAGTTTATTTGTAATAAATTGAAATAAAGTTATAATTTTTTTTAATTTTTTCTATACCTTTAATAATAATATACATTAAAGGTATTCTTATAGTGTAACTTTCGTTACTTATTCAAAAAAAAAAAAAAAAAAAAAAATGTGAATTTTATAAAACTTTCATGTTATTAATTTATGAAATGTAGACAAATAATTTTTTAAAATTTAGATTATTACATTTCGAAGGTTTATCAACAAATCTTCTATTCGCAAAATAAGTAAAACTCATTATTTATAATATTTAAAAATTGTCTTCGTAGGTATTTTATAAAAAAAAATTTTAAGATATATTTTTTTATATTTCCGTATTCTAGTATATTACTGACTGTTTAATGTAGCTATTAAAGTTATTTAAAAAAAGTAATAAATTTTTAATTTATATTACCTATATTTTTTTTTTTTTTACTTTCATTTATTTAAAAAAAAAAAATTTTCTCTACATTTAAATTTTGAAAAATGTCTTGTTAATTTGAAATTTATGTCTCTTTGTTATATTACTATCTTATTTTAAAATAGCATTATATCTCTTTATTTTTAATATATGAGTGTCTTGTACTTTATTTCTTTTATATATGAAATAGTAACATATGTTTTTGAACTTTTTATTGATATAATTTTATTAAATATATTTTAAAATATAAAATTTTTAATTAAAACAAAAATTAATAATTTCTTTTAATTTTATATAATTCATAACATACATATATACCCCAAAGTAACATTTAAAAAAAAATAGAAACAATAAAATTGAAAACAAAATATTTTTTTTTAAAATAAATTTTCACTTATATATAGTAAATCAATTTCTCTTAGGATACATATTATTTTTCTAATACTATTATAACTTGAATATATATTTGTATACATACTTCAAAAATACTTTAATATTTTATATATGATGGTTAAAAAACATAATCAAAGTTGATAGGCTCTTATATTCAAAACATCCAATTGTATTTAAAATATTTTTTAGAAATAAAAAAAATATTCAAACCATATTGTAATAATAAAGAAAATTATAATAATTCTTCTAATAAATATAATTGTTGCAGGATTTTTGATAGGACATATTAAATTATTATTTTTAAAGTAATCTTAAGATTTTTCTAATAATATATAACAATATCTTATATAAAATGAATTATATGAAAAATATGTACGTAAAATATTTAACTGATATAATATATGTAAAAATATATATTAAGAGAATTATTTGCTCCACTTATCCAATAATGATGAATACATTACATTTTTATATTATTATGATTTATGTTTGTCCATTACTAATATTATTCTATCAATTTAAAATTTTCTTAAACAAAATCTATTTATTCACATTGAGATAATATAAAGTATATTTAAGTAATACTATTATACTACAATTTAAATTAAATAACAATAAATTAAATTTTATTAAAATATATATTGTGTAATTTAAAATTCATGTTATGTTTTTTATGATTTTATAAAACTTGTTTGGCTTTTATATATATATGTCTAGAAATTATTGTTCAATTGAAATTAAATTTGTAATATGCAAATTTCTTAATAACTTTAATATATGTTCAATTTTGTTTTCTTCACATCTATGAAAAAAATAAAAAAAAAAAATGTGTATAAAATTTATGATATTACGTCATTTAACTATAAAATAAAAATTTTTTAAAATAAAAATAACAAAAAATGTGTGAAATATTTTTATTAAAATAATATATAAAAATAAAAACATGAAATATAATTAAGATAAAATATTGTTCTTATGTATATTATTATATATACTAAAATATAAATTATGAAAATGTTCACATAATATATGTATAGTATGCTAAAAATAAAATTTTTGTAAGAGTTACTTTTTTTCTCCGTAGTTCATAATTACGTAGAGATCAACAAATTTTTCACAATTAATGTCAATAATTTGAATTTTTTCTTTGCTATCAAAATTATATATATCTATTTCTTTAATAAAATTAACAATCTTATCAGAAATATTACTAATTAGTTCTCTAGAATTATTATAATCCTCATTATATAATTCTTTCGGAACTAGATGTGGGCATGTATTAACAATATATTTTTGAACACTTTTGTACAAAATTTTATCTGAAATCAATTTCATAAAGTATTTTTCATAAATATCTTTAAATGCATCATCCCTTTTTAAGCAAAAATTATGGTATAAATGTTTATCTATATTTTTAGAATACTCTAATTCCTTTTTTATTACTACGAAAGTTTCAAATTTCGTTATTAGTTCATCTTTACCTAAAACTTTCATTTTGTTTATAAAAGTTTATTAAAAAAAAAAAAAAGTCTTAATTTCTTCCGAAAATAATAATTTTCTCTACTTATAAAGAATACATAAAATAAAAAAATTAAAAAAAAATATATTTTTTTTTCCTTATTTTTACACTACACTTTTTACCTATATTTCCATTTATATTTATTTTTTTCTTTTAATTTTTCCCTTTATATTATTATTTTCATAAATGCATGGAATAAATATTATTTAATAATTTTTATCTCATTTCTTCTTTATTTTAATTTTTTTTTTTAATTTAAAAAGAAAAATAAAATTTAAAAAAAAAAGGTGGTTTTCATATAAAACAGAATATTTATAAAAATCAAACTAATTTTAATTTATAATATTCTATTAATTTTTATAGAAAAAAAAATTAATATAACATACCTATTTATGTGTAAGTGTTAGAAAGTTAAAGATGCTTATATAGGTTTTTTTTTTTTTTTTTTTTTTGAATTAAAAATTAAGTTTCTTTTTCAAAATGCATGATAAAAAAAAACTGATACATTAATTAAATGCTAAAAACTTTTTTTCAGTTATCTTTTTAAAACTACATTTTGTATTTTAACATATTATCTCATTTTTATATATAAATATTTTAATACAAATATATTTTTTAGTATCTTGAAAAAATTTAAGCTTTATCAAAAATATATATTTTGATAAAAAAAAAAAAAGAAACATTTTTTTATTTTTTTTTTTTTTCAAGAAATTGATGACAACATATATTTAAAAAAAAAAAAAAAAAAAAAAAATTTTCTCATTTTTTTTTAATTTTTATTTATTTATACACGAATCTCTTATATATATAAATACCTACATTTTCCGTATTTTTATTTTTTGAAAAATAAGACAAAATGGTTTTAATAAAAGTTCAAAATAATCAAGGAAAAAGTATTAATGAAAATTCTTTTTCTCCATTTTATTTTATTTTATATGGTGACATTCAATATGGAATGTTAAGATCAGACATTGGATGGTTTGAAGAAAGGATTTTATTAAAAAAAGCTATAGAAAAAACAAATAAATTAAAACCACCATTTGTAATAGCAATGGGTGATTTATCCAATGCAAATCCTTCAACTGAAGCACAAAATGAACAATATAATGATCTTAAAGAAGATTTTAAACTATTAAACAAATCTATTGATTTATATGTATTTTGTGGAAATCACGATGTAGGTAATTCACCAACTTGTGAAACTATTAAGAAATATGAAGATGTGTGGGGAGATGGATATTATAGTTTTATTTACAATAATTGTGGCTTTATAATTTTAAATTCATCCATTTTATATGATGATACATATGTTAAAAGTCTAAGAGACAAACAATTAGAATGGTTAGAAGAAACATTAAAAAAAATGCAATCATTAAATCTTAAGTATAAATTTATATTTATGCATCATCCACTTATGTATGATAATATAGACGAAGATGAAAATATTGGATTAATTTATGTGGATAAAATCCGATTGTATGTAGATAAAAATCGTTTTCATATAAAAAAAGAAACAAGATTAATTATCTATGAGTTAATGAAAAAATATAATGTCAATCATATTTTTTGTGCTCACTTACATTTTAATAAAGAAGGTAATATTGATTCAAATATAAAACAAATAGTCATTTCTGCTGTTGGTATGCAAGTGAGAGATGATAAATCAGGAATTCTTATCGTACAAGTTAATGAAAAGAATGTTGATTACAAATATTATCCTTTTGATTATATTCCAAATATGATATCTAATTGATACAATATTTAAAATTTATTTTTTATTTTAACTTTATTATGTATATATATATATATAAATATATATATTTTTTTGTTTGTATCTTTTTATAATATAAATATATTTTTTAATATAGTTTAAATTCATTTTTGTTTTTCAATTTTATTTCATCATTTAATTTAATATATATTTATTATTAAGTAAATGAGCATCTATATATATATATTTATAAATTGATTTCTAATATTTTTAAATAGGATTAATATTATTATATTCTTTTTATATATAAAATATATTTTAAATAAAATTGATTAAAAAGTAATATTTTTAAAGAAAAAAATTGTATATTAATATATGAGCTTGAGAAAATCTTTTTTTTTTTTTTTTTTTTTTTTTTTTTTAAATACCAATTGAACATTTTGTGTGTGCTTTGCATTATTTTTAACAAATATAAAATAATGATATCTTTTAAATTTTTTCTTTTTAATATTATAGAAAAAGAATTATAAGAAAAATATACAAACTATGGAAATTTAAAATATATAACGCAAATAATATAGTTTTTTATTCATTTATACAATGATAAATCAACTAGGACTGAATGAAAAAAAAATAAAAAAAAAAATAGACATATATATTTAGATACATAAATTCCTGTGTGTGCTCAAATTAAGTTATTTATATTTTGCTTGTATGCTTATTTATTTATTTATTTATTATTTTTTTTAATACCTTTGCAAACAATAATATTCATAAATAAAGAGAACTTTCATTAAATACATTAATTCCTCATGGCTATCAATACTTTATTAGAGAATGTAAAATATAAAAAAAAAATATATTAATATGTTAATATTAAAATATAGAACAAAATATATGTAAACTAAAGGTATTTTTGCTTTTTTTTTCTTTATATTTTTAATACTATTATTATTTTTTCAGGAAAATAAAAGATTTAAAAAAATAAATGAAAAGCTTTTATATTTATTGAATAAATATAGATATGCATATTTGAAATCTCTTGAGCTTATAAACTTTTATGAAATAATAATTAAAAAAAACTTTTATGATAATAAAGATAAAGATTTGTTTGATACCTACAAAAAAAAAAGACAATGTGAATATATTTTTGAAGAGGAAATATTATTAAGAAAAAAATTTAAAAATAACCTAATTAATAATAAAATATCTATTGATATTATACCATATAAAAATACAACAAATATCTTAAAAGAAAAAGATGTAGCTAATAAAAATGAAATAAATATTGAAGATAAAAAAAAAGATGATAAATGTATAGCGTCATTTTTGAATGATGGTATAAACGAAAAAAATAAATCTGATTATATAAATTTAGGTGCTTTAGATTTCAGTGCATATAAGGAAGATTCAGAAGGATGTATTAAGTATTTTGAAAAAGAAAAGAACAAAATAAATAGTGATAGAATAAACAGAGAAGACATTAATAACTCATTAAAGTCCGTATATAACTATGAATTAAAAAGAAAGCCATTATATAATCAGAGCACATATTTAAAACATAGTAATATAAAAAACTCACATATAACAACTTTATCCTCCATGAATAAAAGTATATATATAGATAAATATTCTAAAATAAATAATAATAAAAAGGTGAATATGATAAATAAAAGTGTGTATCAAAATACATTAAACCAAAAAATTTTAAAAAGTGATCTTAACAGAAGTATATTTGTTTCTAATAGTAGACACCCATCCAAATTAAATAAAAATATTTGTACTGATTCTAAAAATTTATATAACAAAAATATAAATATAAATGAAAAATCTTCTTCAACAGTTAAAAATACTCTAATAAATAAAAATAAAAACAGTGAATATGTTGTTAATAAGAAAATGAATATAAACAAATCAAATAATTTACAAAATAGTATATATATGAGAAAATTAAATACTACTAATATTTCAAATCATAGTTTTTATGTAAATAAAAATCCAATAACCAAAAGTATTTACAGAAGCAATACCAACATAAATAATAAAAAAAAGGAATATAAAGAAAATTTGACCGAAAATAAAGATGGTAGTATAAATATGAAATATAGAATTGGTGAAAATAATAACAAAAATTCAAATGAAGATATATCACTAGACAACATTGGTTTAAATGATAAAAATAAAAAAGAAATTAAAAATATTTCTACTGGGGAACAAACAAATATAGAAATTAATAAGGGAAGATATTGCGAATTCTCCACAAAAAATTCAGGAGGTATTTATTCGCATATCCCATTAGAATTGAAAAATATAGAAGATTTAATAGAAAATGATCACATGAATAAAAATTCTGAAACAGAAGTAAATTCATGCAATATTGTTGCATTAAAAAATATTGAAGACTTACATAAATCAATGTCTACAAATGAAGAAAAAAGTAAAAAAGCAGATTGTTATTTAAAGGAAGAACATCCATCTAATGAAAAAAAAAATAATTCATTAGATATATGTTTCCATGTAGAAAAAGAAAAGATAGCAGTAGACAATTTGCATAATGAATTACAAAATGAAGAAAATGTAAATGAAGAAAAAACATGTGAAGTATTAAATTATCAAAGTAATTGTTCCATTTACAATTTAAATAATAAGGAAAAATATTTAACATGTGAAGATAAAACACAAACAAATAGGTTAGAACATATAAATATTAAAAAAGAATTACTTGAATATAATGATAATAAAAATAGGAAAAATTTAATAAAATTTTCTGTTGATAGAAATGAAGATGAAAACAATTATTTACTTAATAATGATAATGATTCTAAAGAAAGTTTTGAAGATACAAAAAAGGCAGATATTAGAAGCAAACCCAAACATTACTGTCAGAAAGAAGAAAGTAACCACACATCAAATAACGAAAGAGAAAAGGAATCACATAAAATACCAAATTCTTTTAATATATTAGAGAATAATAATAGCCATAACAGTATTATTAATACTGAAAATATTACTTCAAACAATGATGTAATGAATAATAATAATTTGATTTTGAAAAATGAAAAAGGTACTAATTTTAATATAGAAAAGGAAGATAGTAAAGATAAAGTTAATGTTATTAATGAAAATGCGACCAATACAGAAACTAACATAGATAAAAATGACCAAATTGATAACATAAAAAAGTTTAATAACAAGATGCCAGTAAATTTTAAAAACATTATTTTAAACATTAATGAAGAAATTAAAAATAAATTACACAATTCTGATGAAAATGATAACTTGTTAATAAAAAATATTAATAATAAACAACCAATCTCTAAAGGGCATCCCTTTCCATCATCTCTTAGAAAAAATTTATTATTGCCATTTGATAAAGAAGTAAAAGTTATAAATAACAACAGAGCTAATTTACATATAGAAATGAATTTTAACTTTGAATATATAACACTTGATACAATAGACTTAGATAAAGCTATGAATGAAGGCATACACAATTATAAAAAAATAGAAGAAAGTTATATTGAATCTGGAGAGCATATAAAGGATATATTTATATATAATGATTTAATGGAAAAAGAGAAAAAAACATTATCTTTTTGTAACTTAGATGATAAAGAAGGAATGAATGAAAAAAATCAAGTTCTTTTTAAGTCGTCTAATCAAATAAAAAGCGAAATAACAAAGTCTATAGGAATTTCCATATTTCAATATATAAATACATCTATTCATCCATCAAAATCCTTAGTAAGTGATGAAAAGCTTGAAATATGGTTTACAAAAAAAAAAAGAGAGAAAAATGATAAGAAAAATTTGATGGAATCTAATTCATCACAATTATTGTTATTTAAAAATAATAAAAGGAGAATAAGTACAATGGGTTTTTTTTGTCAACCATTAATTATAATGTTAAGTTCTTTAAAAAGGCAAAGTGCATATAACAGTTTAAAAAAAATTATTACATCCTTAATATTATGTACATGCGATTCTGCCTCTCTAGAAAAAATCCTACACACATTACCTGAAGAAAGTAGTAAAAATTATACGTTATGGAAAGAAACAATAAATAAATTATACATACATGTAGGAGGAATGAAAAATGAGATTATTAAAAAATTTTTAGAAGTAAAAAAAGAAGATTCAGATGGTAATAATGATGATTATGATGATGATGATGATAATGATGATACTTGTGTATTAAATGAAAAAAATAAATATGAAAATTTGAATTTAAAAACATATGATTTTATGAAAGGGATAAATCATTATGATAACTGTTTAAATAATTCTTTTTCTTCAACAAATACTACTTCTACTTATTCAAAAAAAAAATATATGGTAGAGGATTCTAATATTTATGAAGATGAAGAATTTTGCCTATTTATTTGCACTATAAGCAACGTTCATAGAAGACTCAGATATTTATTACTTGTAGATAATTTTGATTTTATATATGAAGATCTTTTAAAACATATAAAAAATAAATTGAATAGTATTGAACTAATAGTAAATAAGCATGTTTTATTAAAACAATTATTTTGCAATATTTTATACTTGTGTAATTGGTTAAACGAACCGAAAATATATAAATGGTTCCAATGGAATAGTGTGGTAAAAAAATTAGAAAAACTTTATGGATATTCAGACAATGGGAAGATATCAAGAGATAGATGTATAATGCTTCTTTTAGCCGAACATACTGGTGAAATATTTACTGAAAAAGAATTGAATAACCTCAAAAAAGTAAGCAAGTTCCACATAAAAGACCTCTATGACAAATCTATTGACTTTATTAATTCTTATTTAGAATTAAAAAATCAAATGAATACTGAAGAATTTAAAAAAAATTGTTGTATTAGAATAGATGAAGAGAGTATTTTTTCTGAAGATAAATTTTTAGAAAAGATTAAACTGTTTGTAGAAAAAAATTATAAAAAAATGCTATTTATTATATGGAATATAGTTCTTCTAATAAAGCAATATTTAGTACTTATCATATGGCTAGGAGACATCAAACCTTTTTATCCTCTTTTTAGTCATATAGATGAAAATAGAAAAATAAAGTATTCTAACGATTTATTTATAAATATTGCACTTTTTTTTGAATCATACAACAAATATATTCATGTTATAAAAAAAAAAAATGAAATTAAAGTAAACAGGAAAAGTGCATTATTAAAAAATACTGATGATTGCTTTTTATCATCGGATTTTTTTTCATCAAAGGTTGAAAAACCTGTTTTAAATATAAAAAATAATTTAAATAATAACTTTTACAGCTATATGGATGATAATATTACTGATGATAATAGCAAGAAAAAATACTATGAGGATAAAGAGAAGAATAATTCCTTAAAACCAATAAATAACGAAACTAAAAAAAGGAAATCACTTACAAATACAGTTGATTATGCGTGTAAAATAAAAAGGAAAAGTTTAGAACACGAAAAAAAGAAATTTATTAAAAAGGAAAGTTTGGAAAATATTTGTGAAGTAGAATTTGAATTATCAGATTAATAGAATTATTTTGATTTTTGTTTTAACATTATTAATATTTTTGCTTTAACTATATATAATAAATTTCTTATTCTCTTTTTTTTTCTTTTTTCTTCGTCAAAAAACATTTTAAAACTATTTTATTTTATTACCTTAATATTACCTTAAAATTTTATAAGTTATTATTCTTAATACTTTTAATATATTTTTTTTTAGATACTAATTTTCATTAACTATAGGCTTATATATATATATATATTTTAAATATCATATAAGACCTATTACTACAATTTTTTTTGGACTACCTATTTATTGTATTCTTCTTATTATTTCAATTATTTTTAAGTATATTGAATATTTTAGTTTATTAATTTATATGATTATATATTTTGCTATTAAATAACTACTATTAAAAAAGATGGAATTTTATAGTTCCCTTTTTTTTTAATCCTTAGAGAAATAAAGTTGAGACAAAAAAGAATAATAAATAAAAAAAAAATTTCTTTAAAACCTTTTTTTCCATTTTTAATTTATATTGTCTTATAAATTATTCAAAAAGTGTAACTTAGTATTTTAAAAACTATTTTATATAAAAATAAAGATTTAGATTGTATTAAGAATTAAAAATACTAAAAGTACTGAATTTTTACAGTTAGTACATTCTATTACTTAAAAATGAATGTGTATTCCTTATTATTTAAATATTACACTTTCATTACTGACATTTTTTTTTTTTTTTTTAGTATAACAAGAATGTAGGATTTAAAAAAAAAAAAAAAAAAAAAAAAAAAAAATAATTACAAAAATTGTTTAGTTTTATATTCCTTTTAAATTAAGATCTTTTAATTTTGCATGATCAAAAACCACTTCAATTCATATAATTAAATTATTATTATTGTAACTCTTTTTTTATATATATTATTTTTTTATTTTGTTAAATATATTTATTTTTTTTTAACAAAATATTATTTTTTCTTTTTTTCTTTTTTTATATCAATTTATATAATTTTATTTTTATATCTTCTTATTATACATTATTTCTCTTTTGGTATTTTGATTAATTAAATTTTATTTTGATATGTATCCACATATTATTTTCCTTTTTTATAATAGCTTTTTTTTTTTTCGTAATTATATTTTATTTTTATTATATTTTATTACTGTATCCTCATTTTACTATTAAAAATATATTTATTAAAAGTATGTTATATATTAATGTTCTAATGCATATGTTTAGAACAAAAATAGCAACAAATAAATAAATATAAAAAATATTTTTTTAATCTTTGTTCTTTCTTAATAAATTTATAAATATAATTTTACTTAAATTTTTTTTTTTTTTGTGTTTGATTTAAAGTAGTTTGTATTATAAATTATTTTTTTCTTTCAATGACTACTCTTTATTTACACACTTTAAAAGAATATTTTTTGAGTTCCCAAAACAAGGGTTATATTGAGGCTTACTTAATTAACCCGAAGTTATCAAAATGGGATTTTGTAATTTGTTTATTGATGTTTGTTTTTATAACTATATTAAGATTTTTATTTTCAGGAGTTAATAAGGTGATGGTAAGAAATGATAATATCCTATATAAACTAGCAAAGAATTCATTATTAGATAAAATAAATAAAAAGTGGAATGTTGCTAAAGAAGGTCAATTATATAAATGGAAAGAAAATTTTTGGTTTGTAATATGGCATATTTTTTCTTTTTCATATAATTTTATTTTATTGTTATATATGTCTGGATACTTTGATAATAAAAATGGGTGGATAAAAATGATGATAAAAGAACCAACAGGAAAATGGTTTTTTTTAGTAACAGAAGAAGAATTTCGTGAAAATAAAAGAGGATGGCCATTTATGTATACAAATAATTATGTATACTATTTTTATATTTTGCAAATATCTTACTGGTCATCTTGTCTTTTTTATTTAAATTATGAAATAAAAAGAAAAGATTTTTATATTTTTGTTTTACATCACATTTCTACCATCATTTTGTTAATATATTCTCATGTACTTAATTTTTGGAGAGTTGGATTACTAATTCTCCTAATTCATGATATAGTTGATATAACTCTTTATTCTTCAAAGTTGTTAAATTACTCAAATTTAAAAAGTAGAATACTTCTTCCTTTATTTTATATATTATTTGTCTTATCTTATTTTTTTTTTCGTATATTTTTATATTTTTATTATATTGTCCTTCCTTTGAGTAATATGAAAATAATTAAAACTTATACTGATGGTTTTATATCATCACATTTTGATGTTCCAGGTGGTGTAGTTTTAATTGTTTTTTTATGGGCATTAATGGTATTATAATAACATGAATATTTTCAAAGTTTTATTTTTTTTCTATTTCCTTTTTCATCTTTTTTTTTTTTTTTTCGTTTTCGGAATTTTTTTTTTTTTTTTTTCAGTTTATGCATTGTTACTGGTTTTACTTAATCTTAAGGATGAGTCGTGTTTTTATAGTTAAAACAGGTAATAATATAAAATTATAAAAAAATAAAAAAAAAAAAAAGTAGAATAAATATTTATATCTCTTAACTTTTATACACTTTTTTTTTTCGATTGAAGTGAAAAATGAAAAAATTACAGATATAAGAAGTGACAATGAAGATGATAACGCCTCCACTATAGAAAGCATAAAAAAGGAAAATTAATGTTAATGTTTTTTAGTTAAAAAAATACACATTTAAATGTGGATTCCCTTTCATAACACTCTTTTTTTTTTTTTTTAATTAAATTAATTAAATACACCATTTTTTTTTTTTTATTTTTATTGATTAAATATTTATATATGTGGAAATTAATATAACTTTTTTAAATATTACTTTTTATTTCTCTTATATTCGAAAATAAAAAAAGTATACATTTGTTTTTCATAATTTTATTTTTTAGCTTTTTCTTTTATATGTTAATTGAGCTTATGTAGGCAACAACAAGATATTACATTTTACAATAAAAAAAAAAAAAA
>NW_021628251.1:115924-118622 GCF_900005855.1 Plasmodium gallinaceum | reverse complement strand
AAAAAAAAAAAAAAATCATTAATAATAATATATATCTTAAGTTTATATTAATTTCTATAATTAATATATATATATATAAAGTTATTTTTTTTTAAGTTTTTTCGTTCTACAATATTAAAAGTGGTTTTAAGAAAATTAATAATTTTCTTTATTAAGTTAAGTAATGGTAAAATAAATTTATTATGTTTAGAATTCTTTCTTCTTAAATGTTCATGTTTTAATTTCCTATCTTTAAAAATTTTTTCAAATTCATTATTACATTCTTTCTCTTTTTCATAATTCATTTTTCATTATGTATTGTAAAGAAAAAAAAAAAAAAAATTTTTTTTTTAGACAATATAATATTCTGTATAAAAAATATAATGCATAAATTTTCACCAAAAATATAATTTTTTACCAAATATAAAAAAGATTTTTTAAAAAGATTTAATGTACTATATAAAATATCAATTGGAAAATTTTAAAATAAATAAAATGCATATAAAATTAATTTATATCATATATATATATATATGTATAAAAGCAAACAAAAATCTTCATATAAAAATAAAGAAAAAGTTGTACTTGATAAATTTTTTTTAAAAATCTAGCCAATATAATTAAGCATAAACAATTTATGTGCAATTAAAATGAAAATATATTAATTCAAAATCTTTTTATAAATTTGAAGTTATTCATTTATTTTGTTTTTAAGATTTTCATTTTTAATTTAAAAAGAATTTTTATGATTAATTTTCCTTTTATAAAAATATATTTATTTAAAAATAATTTTAAAAATGGAAAAAAATCATAACATCGTAAAAAAAAAAAAAAAAATAAAATAAAATAATAAATCATTAATTATAACATTAACAATAAAAATGATAGTTTATTCTAAAATTACAAACTCTTGTATATAAATAAAAATATTTATTTAATTCTAGTTATTGTTTTTATTTTATTTTTTTTTTTCAATTTTTTACGAAGCTTAAATATGGTAATAGTTTTAATGTGAGTAAGGAACTAAAGTCTTATATGTTAAAAGTGATGAGTGAATATAAAAATTATTTTGAAAAGATATTAATTAAAAATAGAAATTTAGAAGATAATATAAATTTTGTTAAAGATATAATAATAGATGAAGAGTAAAATTTATATTTATTTTTAACTATTTATTTAAGAGAATATTTATTTTTTAATGTTTTTATTTTAATTAGAAATAGTTATAATGAAGACATCTTTTTAAAAATACAAAAAAAATTTCATCTTTACGATATTTTCAATTTGTCATTTTTATTTCCAACCAATATTTTAAATAAAAATGGAAAAACATTGGTTCAAGTATTATAATTTTTAATTCTTAAAAAAAGAATAGTAGATTAAAAATATAGGAGCACTATATACTTGTTTAATTAAATTGTTGTTATGAAAAGTTAAATTATTTCCAAATATTTTGTTATTATTTTTTTTTTTAATTTAGTTAATATCAGAAGATACCAATCAAAATGATTTAGAAGTGATATATGCTATTCTAAAGAATATAGAACAAAATGAATTAGATAAATTAAATTTTTTCTATATAGAAAATATAATATTTGAATTATTAGGTTATTCATTATATTATTTATAAAAAATATAAAAAAAAAAAAAGAAAAAAAACAATAAAAAAATTACAAATATTTTTATTAACAAATTTTTAATAGATGAAATAATTAGACAAATAACTGTTGAATGTCCTAAACGCGGTTTTGCCTTAATTTTGTTAAAATAATAAAATAAATATATGAATAGAATAGATATAATTAAAAATATATAAATTTATAAATATAATAATATTAAAAGAAAGAAAAATATATAGACAAAAATAAAGAAAAAAAAATTATTGAAATTGAAATTAAATAAGAGTTAATATAATTTTTATTAGAATTACGAATACATTGCATTTAAAAAGAATCTACATGTATGATATGCTCATAATAAACATATTTTTTTCTTCTTTATATATCTAAAAGAATCAACAATGAGTTACAAAAAAATATAAATTATTATAAAAATTTAATAAAAATTATTGAGCATAATAATGATGTGAATAATGGAAAATTTAAAGAAATGCAAAGTTATTATAGTTCATTAGTAACTGTTTTTATAAAATTTTTTTTTTTTCCTAATATTATATTATATTTTATTTACGTAGATTATATAAAAATATTTAATATATATTCAGCTGGAGCATTTATCTGTAGAAGAAAAAACACTAAAAGAAAAATTAATAGATTTACAGAATGAATTTGAAATTTTAAAAAAGTAAAAAAAAAAAAAAAAAAAAAAATAGAAAATTTGGCTATTTTTAAATTATTAAAAATAGCTGTATATTTTTATTTTTATTATAATATTTATATTGAATTTTTTTTTGAAATTTTCCTAATACAGTGAAAATAAAAAGAAATTACAGGAAAATAAAAATAAAAAAGAAATACAGGTTTTAGATTTTTTAAAAAGTATACTTTTTTTTTTGTTGGAAAAAATATATATATATATATATTTAAATTTATATTTTTTATAAGTATGATTTATTAAAGCATAACGAATCATTGTTAGAAAAAATTAAAGAAATATATGATAAAAATGGAGAAATTTAAATGTATATATGAAAAAGGCTTAAGTAAAAGAAAAAAAATGTATAAGTTAAACAAAAAAAAAAAAAAAAAAAAAAAAAAAA
>NW_021628251.1:113053-115916 GCF_900005855.1 Plasmodium gallinaceum | reverse complement strand
TTTTTTTTTTTTTTTTTTAATGTAATTATTTTCTTCATTTTAATAGGATTTATTTATTTATAGATACATTAATTCTTTTATTCTTTTTATAATTTTTTTATAGATTCATTCATTTCATTAATTTTATTTAAATTTTCTTTGATTAGTTTTTCTTCCATAAAAATATTTTTGATGATGTTTTCCCTTTCTTTTAATATATAATAATACTTTTCAACAAAAATTAAAAAAGTCTAAACATAAAGACGGATAATAATTTAAGAAGAAAAAAAAAATATAAAAATATAAAAATATATATATATATATATATATTTTTTTTTTTTTTTTATAAATTAACCTTCCATAGTTTTATCATATCATCTGGTATTATACGTGATAAGTTGTTCCAATACTCTTTTTCTTGTTTTTTTCTTTCAATTACTAGTTTTAAAGAAATATTTAATCTCTAAACAAAATTATATATATAATAATTTTTTAAGAATTCTTTTTATATAAATTGTTTATTTTAATATTATTTTAATGAATTATAAAAAATAATTATTTAAAAAATTTTTTTTTTGTTTTTTTTTTTTTAAATTTACGTTTTTATATTTTTGTTTATTTTTAGTTATTCTACACAAATTTTCTTTTTCTTTCTCCTGATAATATTTAAAAATTATATCTAACGTATATTCCCTGTTATCACATAAACTTTTTTCTCTCCTTTTGAGTTCTTCCTTTTCCCCTTTTTCTTCATAGTCATCTTTATTTTAAATTGTCACAACATACCAATTTATATATGATATATATATATATATTTAAAATTTTATTAAAATTATTTCTTATTTAATTACCAATATAAAATAATTGAGTTAATAATTCTAAATCGTTTTGATTATAAACACCAATACATTTTAAAATTTTTCTTAATTTTTCTTCTTCATCATCTGCATTCTGTAAAAATAAACATATATAAATTATGTTATTATTTTCTTTATTAACTTTAATGAATTCTTTCATTTCTACATCATCTATAAGGAAACTACATTCTTGTAAAAGTAACTTCTTGACATTTTCTATTTCATAAATTGAAACCTTTTTATCAATTACATCTATTTTGAATTTTTCATCATCTAAAAAAAAAGAAAAAGAAGGTCATATGAATAAAGAATTTAAAATAATTAATATGAATTAGTTAAATACGTATATAAAACCTTTAATAGTTGTAGAAGATAAATTGTTATTTTCTTCTGTTAAATATTCACAATTTTCTTTATAAAATTCTTTTAAAAATACTTGTTCATGTATAATTTTGTTTGCGTTTATTAATTTTTCAATATATTTATTAGCCTTAAATGTAAATAAATTTCATCAAATAATATTTCGTAATTATTATAAAAAATAATTGAAAGATATATGTATATACAATTTTAGTACTTCACTTTTTTGCAATTCCCATGCTTTCGAATATTTTTTTTGAAAATTTTGTTCATAATTTTTCTGTCTTTTTTGTAATTCAATAAATTGAAATTTTATTCTTTCGTATTGATTAATTAGCTCGTTTATATTTTTTCTAAAAATTTTGTTTAAAATTATTTTTTTCTTACATACTATTAAAATTTTTAAGATATATTTTGTGTATTTAAAATTCTTGTTAAGTTATCTTCTACATTTATTTAATTTACATATTTGTTGTTTACTCTTTTTTTTTTTTTTTTTTTTTTTCTATTTTATTTATTTCTATATATTTCTTTTGATAAAAAAAAAAAATTCAATTACTTAGATTTAATCTTATAGTTGTAATAATAAGTTTTAACAGATAATAATACTTCTCTTAGTTTATTTATTTCAAGTTTATAAAAATTTATCATTTTTAAATTATGATTGTCTTTTTGTTGTAATAATTTTCTATTATATAAATTTTTTTCTTTTTCTATAATTATATTATTAATATCTTTTGTGTAATCTATACTCATTTTCTTTATACAAATAGAAAAGAAAAAAAAAAAAAAAAAAAAATATATTTTAATATATTTATTAAATATATTTTGACAGTATACATGTATTTTTTTTTTTTTTTTTTTGAATACTAAATTTTTCTCTAGTAATTCATTTTTTATCTTTAAATTTAAATGATTTTGTTCATGGTTTTTCTTTATTTTATCATTTAGTATCTTTTCATTTTTCATTTCATCAGTAAAATTATAAGAATTCTTTAGAAAAAATAAAATGAATATATGTTAAAATATATTTTAATACTTAAAATAAGAATTATTAGTATAAAAAAAAAAAAAATTAACCAAATTTCTCATCCTTATAAAATCTTCAAGAATTTGCTTATTACTATTCTAATAAGAAATTTAAAAAAAAAAACACATGTAATATTAAATATATTCTAATATAAATATTTAATTTCCTTAAATAATTTTTATTATTTTTTTTATTCATATTTACAAATATATATATATATATATATATATATATATATATATATTTTATTTTTCATATATTTTACTACCAATAAACATTTTCTTTTTAAATTTAAATCATCTCTTGTTTTATTAAAAATGTCTAAAAAAAAAAAATAAAATAATTATGAGTAAATAAAAGTATTTTTAAAAAAAATATTTTAATATTTAGACACATAACAAAAATTTTACCTTCTAAATATATCTTGTATCCTTCAATCTGATCTCTCATCAAATTAATAAACGATGAAAAATTTTTTGAATTAATTTGGCATACTAATAAAAGAAAAAAAAAAAATTAAAAAAATAATATTAGTAATAAAAGATAGAATTAAAAAAAAAAAAAAAAAAAAAAAAATTTAATATAATTATTAAATTTTTTAATTTTTTAATTTTTTTATTTTAATAAAAAAAAATAT
>NW_021628251.1:105977-112053 GCF_900005855.1 Plasmodium gallinaceum | reverse complement strand
AAAAAAAAAAAAAAATAAAAAAAAAAAAAAAAAAAAAAAGTCTAATATAATTATTACATTTTTTAATTTTCTCATCTTTATATTTTAATAAACAAAAATATTTTTCTATTTTCTTTTTATAAGTTTCTTTCTCTTTTGAGATTAAATTATTAATTTCTACAATATTATTTTGAAAATCAGAATGATAAGTAATATTCAATTCCTCACTTAATTTTTCTGATTTTTCATATGGGTTCATTATGAAATGATTATCTGACAACTCAATTACATATTTCTTTATATCTTCTAAAAAAGGCTACATAAAAAAAAAAAAAAAAAAATTTATAAATAAAAAAAATGTAATTTTCATTAAAAAATTAATATTATTATATTTGATAAAAATAAAAACATTAACATTTAAATAAATTATAGAATATAATAATAATCTAATAAACAAAGAAAACATATAAATTATGAATACTAAACAAACAAGAATAAATTTAATGAATATACATAATCAAAAAATATTATAATTAAAATATATTAAAATAAAACTAATATATATATATATATATATAGAAAAGTAGATATATTCATTTTAATATTATAAATATTTTTTTATTGTTATTCTACTTTTTCTTCTTTATTTATTTTGGTAGATAGATCATTTAAAAAATAAGATTTTTTTTCATTAAAATCTTTGATGATTTCTTTTTTTAGGTTATCATAATTTAAATTACATTCAATATTTTCATATTTAAAATTATATATTATTTGATTTTCATCTTTATTTATTATTTCATTATCATTATTATCTTCTATTTCATTTTGATTTTTAATATTATTTTCACTTTTATCTAATATATCATCTGTCCTGTTTACTAAAAATGAGAAATAAAAAAAAAAAAAATGATAGATAAGCTTTTCTTTGAAAATTCTATATGAAAAAAAAAATATATATATCATTATAATAATTTTTATATTTTTTTTATAGAATTTTTTTACATTTTTTTCTAATTCTATTCCTTCTTCTTTCTATCCTTCCTTCCCTTGATATACTTAATAAATCATCCATTTCTTTTTATCTATATGTGGTATTATGTATTAGAGTTTTTTTAAAAAACACAAAATATATAAATTTAGTTTTAAAAGAATACATTAAAATTTTTTAATAAAAAAATTAATTAAAAATATATTTTATATTAAGTTTATGTGTATATGTGTAGAATAGGAATCTATTTATTGATTTACAAAAATAAATATTATTTCATTAATGAAAATGCTGTAGAATAAAGACAATATAAAAACATTAAAACTCTATATTTTAGTAAAAAAATTAAATAATATATGTCTTTTTAAAAATTAAAACTAAATAAAAAATATTTTTAATTCACTTAAAAAAAAAAAAAAAAAAAAAAAATAGAATAACGTTTAACATGGAAATTTTAAAATAATCGCATTATACATATATATATATATAAATTAAATATGATAATATATTTCTTTTTTTACGTAGGAATAATTTTAATATATTCTTATTTGTATTTATTTTAATTTTTTTTCTTTTAATTTCTTCTTATAACTTTATATTTTATTGAAAAAAAAAAAATTAAAAAAAAAAAAATACATGTATAGGAATATGAGGGATATGAGAAGTTATAGCACTATATCATCTGGAACTAAAAGAAAATTTGAAAGTACAAATTTTATAAAAAAACAGAAATTATTAAATAATAATATAAAAATTAATAATATTATAGAAATAAGAAATTGTAATAATAAGGACAAAAGGAGATCATTCAGTCTATCAAACAATTTTACTAACAAAAATGATTTTTCTGCATGTGAGGATTATCAGAAGTTAAATAAAAGCACAATAGATGAAAATTTAAGAAAGTATAAAAGTAACTTAAGAGAAAATATATATTTTTCTAATAATAAAAAAAAAAATAATAATAAAATTAGTGAATATTTAACTAAAAATTCTTTGAATTCAAAAATTTTTAAAAAATTTTTATTTAAAAAATCATTATTATATAAAACAAGATGTCTTAATCATAATTCTACGTGGCTATTAGAATTATCAAAAAGTAAAAAGGGAAATAGATTTAGTGAATTAATTTATAACGCAAATCTTATTGAACCTTTTCCTTTTTATAAAAGTGCGATTAATTTGTTTTATGAAAAAAAATATAAAGACGCATATATATTATTAAGTAGTACATCTACATATAGTTCTTGTTCCTTTAATGAACATAATATATTGAATGATAATTTTTTTGAAAAGAAAAGTTATAATTTGCAATTTATGTTAAACTTATTACACTCTAATAATAAAAACAATTTATATGAAAAAAATAATATGAAAAAAGATACAGAAACAAATATTTTAATGAAAAATGAAAATGATTTTACTTATAAAGTATCAGATAATAATGATAAGTTTTTATTTAATACTTTATTAGAAGAAAAGAATCAAAAAATAATAAATAACGATATCGTTAGAAAGAATAGCACTTATAAATGTTTTAAGAATAAAATATGCAATAATAATGGAAATAAAAAAGAAAAAAAAAAGAACAAATATATCAAGGAATTTAATTATGCAAATAACAAGGATAAAGAATTGATAAAAAAAGATAGTAGCAATATGAATTGTTACTGTAACATGTACTTGAAAAAAAAAAATTATAATAAAAAAGGGTTAATTTTTAATACAATAAAAGAGAAAAATAGAAATCATAGCAAAAATAATATCAATTATAATTTTGAAGAATTCAATGAAAAATACGAAGTAGAGAATTATTTAGAAAAATATGATGATGGATATTCTGAAAAAAAAAATAAAAATATTTCCATCAGCGATAATGATTGTATGTTGAAACTAAGAGGAGAACATAATAAAAAAGTTGATAATTGTAATAATAACATGGATAACAGAAAAAAAAGGATGAACATTGTTCATAATGAAAAAAATATTTATAAAAAAGAAATAAGAGTCAATATAAAAGAAAGTATTAAGTTATTTATTTTCATAAAAATATTATGTTTATATTTATATAGCAACTCATTATATGAAGAGAATATAAAAAAAGACAGAACTTATCAGTTCAGTAGTACAAAAAGTCATGATAAAAAAAACTTAAATTACACTAATGAGCACTTTAATATAAAAAATTTCGAAAGAAAAGAAATATTAATTTATATTGTTAAATATTTAAATAAGATAAAAAAAAAAATAATATTTGATACATATTTATATTTATTATTAAGTGTAGTTTATTATGACTTAAAAAAATTCAATAAAAGTTTAATATATGTTAAAAAAAGTATAAAAAAGGATTACTTTAATTTTGCTTCGTGGATATTTTTCAATAATTTAGCTTCCATAGAGATTTCTATGTGTGATAATTCAAATATAACAGCAGAACACAGTAATAAAAATAAAATTAAATTTATAGAAAATTATAAAAATAAGAGAATGAAGAAAAAAAAATTGTTATTAAAAAAAAATACATTTGTAAGGAATTCTAAGAAGCTAAAAAAGTTATATCTTCATTTATTTGAAAATGATTATTTTTTTAATATAAAAAAAAATTATGTAGATATAATGAAAAATTACAATGCTTACATTTACATTAATCCTATCAAAAATTTAAAGGAATCTTTTTTTTTTAAAAATAATTATTTCGTAAGTAAAATTTTTAATAAGAATATAATAAAAAGAAAGAAAAATAGAACAAATCATAATTTTTTTAATAAATATAGAAAATACAGAAAAAAATATAATTTTAAGAATAATTTGATGACTTTATTTGGTTATGCACACTTTTGCTCTCTGAATAATGTCCTCTATAAAGATGCTATTAATGTATACGAATATTTAAACAGAATATTACAAAATAATTTATATGTATCAAGTCAATTAGCTAAGTTGTATTATTTCTGTGGTAATTATAACAGGAGCATCAAATATTTTAATCAAATAAAAAAAATTAATAGAAAAAATCAAATTTTAAAAAAAGAAATGTTTCATAATTATTGTATTTTTTATTACTTGAAAAATATAAATAAAGAAGTGCATACAAAAAAAAAAAAGGATCAAGACATCTCTGAAAACTTTAAGAAATGTAATGTTAACCATATAATGGTTATAAACGCAAAAGATTATAAATATATTAAAAATATAATTTTACCACAATATTTTTCAAAAAAATTTATTTATACAGAAATTTTGGTAAACATATTTTTTTTTCAAAAAAAAATTCCTGATTTACGTATTCTTATTTATAAATTCCAAAAAAAAAAGAAAAATTATGATGAAAGATTTTTTTATATGTTAGGGAAATATTTTTCATTAAGTGGTAGTCATAATAAATCAATTTATTATTTTAAAAAATCAATTAAAATAGATAAGTTTCATTTATATTCATATATGAACTTAGCACAAGAGTATTTATTATTTAATAGCATTAATAGTTGCATTTATATATTAATAAAAGTAATTATTTTATATTTTAATAATTCTAATGCATGGTTTAGCATAGCTAAGTGCTTACAATATATAAAAAATTATTCTTTTTCTATCTTTTCTTATCAAAATGCTATTTATTTTCAACAAAATATTGTCTCATATTATTTTTTAGCTAATATATATTTAAAAAAAGGAGAAGTAAAAAATTATATAAAAACATTAAAAAAAGGATGGAAGTTTAAAAGAAGCATAATATTTTCTTCTAAATTATTTCTTGTATATTTAAAAATATTAAAAGAGAAAAAAGAATTTTCGATTAATTTTTCTGAAAAAAAAAATATATTTTATTTAAGAAATTACATGAAACAAAAATATTACAAGAAAGATAACAATTGTTTTATTTGGTGTGTTAAATATTTAAGAAGTTATTTCAAAAAAATATATAATAAAAATAAAATTTATTGTTCTAAAGTTAATTTAAAGAATTTAAAAGCTTGTAATAATTTTAATAACTATATAATAAATGGTTTTATATTATTTGGTTGTGCTAATAAAAAAGAACTAACACATTTAAATAAACCTTTTTTTGAATCCTTAAATTCACTTTATGATAAAAACACAAATTATTTATATTTTATTTATCTATTAAGAAATTCAAACAATATTTTATTTAAAGCAATTTTTTATTTAGCTAATTATTTTTTTTTTAATGAATATTTTTATAATTCTTTAAAGTTATTTAAAATTTTGTGGGATGCTGGGGGAATTTATTCAGAGGAGTCGTTTAAATTATTTCGGTTCACAAAAAATATATTACAAGAAAAATATTAAAATAAAAAAATAACATTTCTAACTCAAATATATATATATATATATATTTTTCTTAATATATTTGTTTGGTTATCTTATTATTTATGATAGATATATTCTTTATTTTATATCTATAATTTCTTTATCTTGTAAATGTTTTTTAAAGGTGCACTAATATGTACATACTAATAAAATATTTTTAAATAATTTTGTATTTAGAATTTATATATTAATATAAAAATTGAATAAATTATTGATCTTTATATTTTGGTGATAAAATTTCTTATAAGAAGTTTTATTTTTTGTATATTTTATTTTCTTTCCCTTCATTTAATTTTTTTTTTTTTTTTTTTTTTTTTGTAACGTAATTTTAATAAATATATTTAACAATTTTTATTATTCTGTAAACTATAATTTGTTGTCAAATATATATATATATATATAGTTAAATTTTTATATATAATTAAAATTTTAGTCAATTTATAATATTTTTTTTTTTTGTATATTTACTAATATAATGTGTATTTAAAAAATCAAACGTTTAATAATTGTCTTTGTTTCATGTAGATATGTTGTATAAAATTAGGGAATACACGTTTTTTATTCAAAAAAAAAAAAATAATGAAAATATTATTAAAAAAACTACAAATTAATATTCTTAAAAAGTGTAGTTATATGATAAATACTGTAACAATAAATGAAATATTATGTTTAAATTTTGATGAAAAAAAAAAAAAAAAAAAATGCATATGCTATACATGTGTCTATCTTGTAAGAAGCGTACAAAAAAAAAAAAAAAAAAAAAAAAAAAAA